>NC_056737.1:803973150-804150650 GCF_019279795.1 Protopterus annectens | reverse complement strand
TGAACACCTTCAGGAATGCCTGGATCATGCAATCCCAAATAAAACCAAGACCCAATCCTCCAGAGGCAGACTTCCTGTCTGGTGGACCCCAGCCATAAACAAACTATACAATAGGAGGAGGAAGCTACTACATGATAGAGCAAAATCCCAAAAAGGGAAGGCATCTCTGATCAGTATTAGCAAAAAACTACGGGCACTCATAAAATCGTCTAAGGCCAGCTTCGAGAGAAAAATTGCACAGGACACTAAGGATAATCACAAGGCTTTCTTTAGTTATGTTAGGAACCTGGGTGGGAATTCCCAGATATGCTCAGAATTACTCCAAAATGACAAAAAATACACCGAACCCACAGACATTGCCAACATCCTAGCTGACAGGTTCAGCGCAAACTTCTCCCCTCCCCTCCCCACCAAAAGGGCAAATATCTATCCCAGCAGAGTGCTGCCTCCCTGACATCTCAGATGCTCAGGTAAGAGCCGCCCTCTCCAAAGCAAAAAGCACTGCATCAATGGGACCAGACGGTGTCCCGGGCTGAATCCTACATGAACTCCAAGAAGAGCTAAACCCAAACATAAAACTACTGTTCAATCTCAGCCTTACTACAGGATATGTACCCAAAGAGTGGCGTACAGCAACAGTGGTCCCTCTCCACAAAGGTGGTGCCTCAACGGATCCTGGAAACTATCGCCCCATAAGCCTGACTAGCTTGGTCTGCAAAGCTATGGAAAGGATCATCATGTTCCTCATAAATAAAGATACTGGGGACCTACAGACACTGGATCCTACCCAATTTGGCTTTGTTAAGGGCAGATCCTGCCTCTTAAACCTGGTCGATTTCTTTGAAACAGTCACCAAGGCCATTGACGAGGGGAAGGTGGTCCACACAGCCTACCTGGACCTCGCAAAAGCCTTCAATACAATACCCCACTCAGGCATTATAGATAAGCTCACCAGCTTAAATATAAACCCCTATGTCACTAGATGGGTTGCAAACTGGCTCAAGGACAGAACCCACATGGTTAGAATTGCTGGAGCCATGTCAGACTCTAAACCAGTTACAAGTGGTGTCCCACAAGGCTCAGTCCTGGGACCTCTCTTGTTCAGTATATATTTCTCGGAGGTACAGGCCAACACGGAAAGACTGTGGCTGACCAAGTTCGCAGATGACTGCAAACTGGGCGCCATAATAGACTCTCCAGCTGACACAAGCATCCTCCAAAAGGGCCTCATAGAAACAAACAACTGGTGCCAGAGCCATGGCCTCAAGCTAAACGCCAAAAAGTGTATAGTCATTCCCTTTGGCAAAAACAAAGTGCCCACAAATTACCACATAGGTGGTAATCCATTAAGTACAGAAGAAGTAATTGGGGACCTGGGGACCCAAGTTGATAGCAATCTCTCATTTGACAACCACGTGGCCAAAGTGGTTAGAAGAACATTTTATATAGCCCACCTAATCTTGAAGGGATTCACATCTAGATCAGGGGAGGTCATCGTGCCTCTTTACTCATCCCTCATCAGGCCCATAATTGAGTACAATGCCCCTTTTGCGATGTACCTTACCAGAAACTTGCAGCAACTGGAAAGACCCCAAAAGTACCTCTCCAAGAGGATCAAAGGGCTCAAACAGATGCCATATGCTGCCCGGTTAAAGAAACTCCAGCTCTACTCAGTGGCATACCGCCTGCTCAGAGGCGATCTGTGCCTGACGTATAAAGCCATGTCCAACCCGGAATTAATGGACATGCTGCACCTCAGAAAGTCCAAATCCCATCAAGCTACGTGCTTGAGAGACTTGAACATCAGCACTGAAATAAATAGGAAATACAGCGCACGGACTTTTGTTGCTTTCTTTGGAACAGTTTTATCGGACTGTGGACTTTACTTCATTATCTGTTTTCCTTTCGCTTAGCAGCTTGTTCCCTCGAATTTTTGTTCTTCAGTAGTTTGTTTGGTTTTTGGAATCGTAGTAGGACATGCTGGAGGGACAGATTCATAACCCAGAGGCTCCCTTCACTCTGGAATAAAATCCCAGTCCAGGTTAGGCAGAGTCCCTCATTGACTCTCTTCAAGAGGAATCTTGATGAGTGGATGGGAGATCGTAGGTTTACCCCGGGTATCACTTCTGTGTCACTGTTAGACAGAGGCACAGTATACTAACCTCGAAAAAGGGCATAGCAAAATTAATTTAAAGTGGGTGGCGAAAGCCAAACACACTCTGGCTAGGCTTATAAATGCCCTAGGGCAGATAGCCTAGTATGAACCTATGAACCTAAGAAACACATTTCATTATTTATTGAACAATAGAACATATGTCTGAACAGTATTTTTGCTGTAAACATACCCATTGATTTTGTTTATTTAGATTATTGTTGCAGATATGCTGCTATTGCTATTTACTGCTATTTTTCCTTATACCACTACCCAGAAATTCCACTATGGCTTAGCAGATCTGCAGGACTTCATATAGAAAATGGCAGTGTGTCCTAAAACAATACAATTGTATACCTTTTGGGCAACACCTAAGGAAATTAGGCCACTTTGCATGGATTGCTTTATTTCGCTCAAATGCATCTGCAACTTAACTTACAGCTTATTGTTTAGACTTTCTACTGACGTGTTATGGCTACGAGCTTGTGCTGAAGACTTGTGCAAGTATATGTGTCATACTGCTTCACAGCTATATGTTTCCCTACCAACAAATCGGAAATCCCATTGCAGACATGATTCATAGGTTGCCATTTTAATCTTAAAGAAAGTATCACCATTTTAATGAGGATATTCACAAGGCTGTTGCGGTTCCTCCTAGCGCCCACTAGAGAGTGCCTGCACAGTGCAAGACAAAGTGCAGTTTATGCTGTATATCATTTATGGACAGTTCAGACAGCAGTTAATGGACCACGTGATGGTTTCTTCAGAAAAGTAGATGCCTGGTATGACCTGGCTAAGGTGTCAAACTTAGATGTGGGCATTACAAGGGCAGGAGTCAAGTGTAGGCAGTGCCACAACCCTATTGGTCTCTGTACATAGGAAGTAAAGGTTAGGCAGCAATGCTCAGAATGGTATATTAAGTGAATGACACTGTATTCTTTTCCTGTTTTATGTTTTAAACTGTTTGTGCTGTTTGCTGGTGTATGTCAGTATGGGCATGGGAAAGATGTGTAGGGTGCTGTGTAGAGCTTCAGTGTCAGGCAACACCATGCCGGTATATGTCAGTATGGGCTTGGGAAAGATGTGTAGGCTACTGTGTAGAGCTTCAGTGTTAGGCAGCACTGTGCTGGTATATGTCAATATGGGCTTGGGAAAGATGTGTAGGCTGCTGTGTAGCGCTTCAGTGTCAGGCAGCACCGTTCCACTATATGTCGGTATGGGCTTGGGAAAGATGTGTAGGCTACTGTGTAGAGCTTCAGTGTCAAGAAGCACCGTGCCGATGTATGTCAGTATGGGCTTGGAAAAGACATGTAGGCTACTGTGTAGACTTTCATTGTGAGGCAGCGGTGCTGTTTGCACATGACATAATGTACCAGTTACATTTATTGTGGGTTTCTGCAGAGAGCTGTCATGGGGTGGGGTTATGCTGCGCCATCTCAGTTTGCCTGCCCGCTGTCTGTTGTGATCCTATGTGTAACACGGTCACATTTCTGTGTAACTATGTTACCGAATGCACACAGAACACGTACCTGTTACACATCTAATGTGACATATTTATGGGGCTGTGAGGTGATGCAATGACATCTTACCTTACACTTATCACAGTTCTTTGATGTGACCATGTCTCTTTCAACACAAGTGAATGAGATGTTAATCATGTTGCATCATGCTGTAGGAGGCAGGAGAGACTAGTGGTCAACCAGGACTAGTTCTCTTCATAAATGCTGATGTGAGTTTTAAAGCTTTTCAGACTATTCTACTGATAGATACAACAATGGCAAACTTCCCATTGCTTCATCTTACTACAGGTCCATATAGTAGAAATGTTTAGCAGGCTCCTCAACCATGGCCAGCCCCTGCTGAGTCTTTAGCTAAGGAGTGTGAAGGTGTTGAAGCGGGAGGTGCCTCACCAGAGAGGTGTCCTGCAACTCCCTGGAAGGTAACCTGACACCATTATCTGAGGCAGCCCAGCCAAACTAGAGCAAGTGGTGGAAGCTACTGTGGAAAGGGCAGGTGTATGGCCTGGATGAAGAATCACCTGGATATTGTTTAAATTCTGAGCCATGCTGTGTTAAAATTGAGCAATACAATTTGCTGAACTTTAGTGTCCTCTACTTTAGTGTTCATCATTTTGCTTTATCTGTTACTATAGAGTGTAGGTTTTATTAGTTTGTAGAATTATGCTCTAACTATTAGAAAACTATTAAACTATTAGAAAAGTAAAAGAAAGAATTAGGAAGCACGTTCAAGCAGTAAAGAAAAAGACATGAAGAATGCCTTGGCAAGGCATGCTACAGAGTGTCAAAACTTCAGAAAGTTTACTTTTTTTGCTAGAACAGGTAGGCAAGAAAGGTTTTACAGTTTTTTTAATGCTTTTTTGGAATACACTGAATTAAAGTGGCAAGTGTTCTTAAGAGATGGCACAGCACCAATAATTAATCGTATTTCTGTTAAAAATTTATTAATGCATAAATGTTTATGAATTTTATGAAGTAGACATATAGCTTTAAGGCGGTAATTGCTTAGTATTTATTGATTTAATTCACTGGATGCTTTATTGTGACATCATGTGGAATTTTATATAAAAGTGGATTGTTACATTGTTTTGTCCTTCTGAAGAAGTTCTTAATTGGTAAAAGAAAGAAAGCGCTTAATACACATTTTTTAAAACTTTTTCTTAGACATGTCTTTTGTGGCTGAATTCCTTTCATTTTTGAGTGCTGTTGGTTTAATTTTTTCAAGTGGTGTAATATTTAGGAAGTTATAAATATCGTGGTCCAGTTTGTTTGTTTCAGCACTTAATCAACGTTTTTGGAGCAACCACTTTATTAGTTTTTGGGATTCATTGATTGTTTATTGGAGTGGTCCCTTTTAGAATGAATTCATGGCAGCAGAGCAAGTTCTCAACAAGGATTTGACTCTTCACACTGTTCTGGAAGAGCTTTGGAGTTTTACTCAGAATTTTGAGGAAGTAGTCCAGAAAGCACAGGCAGTCCTTGGCCACATTAAAGGGAGTTTCGGAGCTCACCAATCAACTGTAAACATTCCGATGTTCTTTCATCATCCGATGAAGGCACCATTATAGTGGATGATGTTTTTATGGCCACTGCCAACAATGGAATTAGCACATGGCTTACTACAGGTGCTAGTAATCCGTTTATTGACTTTAACACCAATGAAATGGACCAGAGCAGCAGATGAGCTGAAAACACATTTCCTGATTTTAAAACTGTTCTTATGGGACTTGAGAAAAAAGTTCTCAAGTTTAAATTTTTAGAACTGGAAAATCGTTATTTAAATAAGTGTTTGGAGCTTAACTTTGTTCTGTTTGGGCTAAGAGTATATGCATTTCCGAATGGTATAAGTTATACAGATATTATTTATGTTAAGCTGTGCACAATATTTAACAAATCTGGTTTGGAAGTTTTAAAATCTTTAATACAATGGAATAAAGAGAAAACTGAAGCTCTTAAAGAAGAATCAAGATGTTGGATTTTGGGACGTCCTTCTTTTAGATTGTTCCACTATCAATATGAAAATCTTTTCACTAAATTGGCAAGCACATCAGCACTGTGGTTTTCAAGAAAAAGAAAAAATTGGTTAGATAATGCTTACAAAATCGCACAAGCATTTTTATTATACAAAAAACAAAATAAAGTCAAAACAAGTGTAAATTGTAAATTTGAAGCAGATTACTCAGAATGGTACACACAAGACTGACAAAAAAGGCAGACTTGATTGTTTAGATTCCTTTTCTTACCAACAGTGGTTTCACACCAGCTCCAGTGGGCCGTCTGTTGGTGAAAATGGAGAACCAAATAAAAAAATGACGGGCCATTGAAGTACAACAGATTAACTTGTTTCTAGTGTATCTAGTGACTCCAGTTTTACTATTGAGTCTCCAGGCAATCAACCCTTTCCCCTGCAAGGTCTTTTGACGGACAGTCCAATAATAACTTTGGAAGACCGACCCCCCCCCCAGTTGTGGGGGAAAAACGGAGGAAAGGAAAGGGTCATTAATTACTGGACAGACTATTTTTAACCTTACTGATAGTGTTTTCACAGAATGAATTTAATGTGTTATTCAAAGGTTTTTCATGTATCCCTTCGGGGAGAGCTAGCATTACTGCAACCTTGGATGATTTTAAATTATTTGTGAGGAAACTTAATTTAAAGTACATTTTTGATAAAACATTAGAAACTAGTAATAAGGTTAAATTTGGGAAGCTCAGTACTGTAAACCCTCCATTAATTAGCACATTAAATGTATTTTCTTCTATTTGCAAATCAGAGTTGTATAAATCATTAAGAGAACATATTAATAAGAACAAGTCTCTTTCTGTTAATTATAATCTTAATAAAGATGAGTACCAGGCATTATTGCAATTAAGAAGATATCACCAACACAGATTTATAAAGGCAGATAAAGGGAATGGGTTGCTAATCATGGAGGATGAACAGTACAACAAAGTCATTGAGAGCATGCCTTCAGGTATTAATAGTTATAAGAAAGTGGGTAAAGACAAAGTTAGAGCTAGTTATCAAGGAACTGATTCAACATTATTTGAATTGTTACATCAGGGACACGTCATATTGGATTTATTTGAATTTTTACTAGTAAAACAACCATAATTAGGCACTTTGGCATACCACAGATTCACAAAGACACTAGAAATCCTCCATTTAGGCCAATAGAGTCTGCACCACGTAATAAGACTATAAACAGAACCAATTTTCTAGATACTATTTTAAATCCTTTGGTTCAAGCAGATACATTTTATTTGAAAGATTCTTGGATCTTCTTGGACCACTTGAAAAATTATACTTTTAGTAAAAAAGAAACTATGATGCATACTATAGAGGTTAGTTCATTGTACACTACAATTCTGCAGGAAGAAGGGTTGGAATTTGTTAGACAGTATTTAAACAAATATGGTAAAGATTTAGGATTTGATGTTGACACCATTTGTTTATTATTTGATTTGGTTCTTAGTAATATATATTTTTTTATTTTCAACAACAGTATATACCAACAGGTCAGTGGAGTGGCTATGGGGGCACAAGTAGCCCCCCTCGGTTGCAAATTTTGTAATGTGTTGGTGGAAGGACGAATATCTTGTTAAATTACCGCATTCTCAATATGTTGGCTATTATAAACATTTTATTGATGATCTTTTTTTATTTAGATGGGAGATTTATGTACTTATGAACAATTTTTACTACATATCAATGATATTGTGACATGGTTAAAATTTATCAAAAGTAACAAAGGGACTACTGTCAATTTTTTTAGGTCTTAAAATTACTGTTAAGAGATCCTCACACATTTGTAAGTAATATTTTTAGGAAAAAAAATGTTTACTAATTGCTTACATGTTGGCAGTTTTCACCCTAAGTTCACTAAATTCATTGTGTAGAAGGGACAAGTTATTAAGCTTAGTCATCTCATCAGTGATGACAATTTTTTGGAAGAGCACAATAATCTTAAAGACTTCTTCTTAGACAGAAGGTATCCTAGTTGTAAATTGGAACGCATAGATAAAGATATCATCATGGATAGTAAGGGTAGATGCTCACCCATATTGAAAGAAGGATTTAAGTCTCAGCCATTTAATACAAGAGATTTTATGACCACATCAGAGAAATTCAATTATTTATTTCATATACCAGTGAGTATAGATGGTCGTGTTATCTGAAAAATCCTTAATGAAAATTGGAAAATCATCTTAGGAAATTCAGATTTAGCTTAAGTTTTGGGGAATAGTCCAGTTTTTGTGTCAAAGAAAGTTAGAAATTTAAACACACGCTGGGTGGAGTAGGGATGGAGAAAATTACTCCCAAAGGAACATTTCCTTATCAAAATTGTAATTACTGCAGGTTTATATACAGTGCAGGAAGTGTTAAATTTAAACATCTTGGATATGTTTTAATGGTAAGGCATAGGTTCAACTGACACAGTGATGGATTAATATATCTTGCAATCCGTTCCAGCTGTGACAGTTTTTATATTGGAAAAACTATTAGAAAATTAAATGAAAGCATTAGGGAGCATGTTCAAGCAATAAAGAAAAAAAAAGACATGAAGAATGCCTTGAAGAGGCATGCTACAGAGTGTCAAAACTTCAGAAAGTTTACATTTTAGTAGTAGAACAGGTAGACAAGAATAGGTTTACAGGTTCTTTTAATACATTTTTGTAATATGCTTTATTAAAGTGGCAAGTGTTCTTAAGAGCTGACATAGCACCAGGAATTAATTATCATATTTCTGTTAAAAATGTATTAAACGTATAAATGTTTATGAATTTTATGAGGTAGACATATAGCTTTAAGGAGTTAATTCCTTAGTATTTATTGATTCAATTCATTGGCTGCTTTATTGTGACATCATGTGGAATTTTATATAAAAGTGGGTTGTTAAATTGTTTCTTCAGTCTGAAGAAGTTCTTAATTGGTAAAAAAATGAAAGGGCTAAATACACATTTTTAAAACTTTTTCTTGGATGTGTCTTTTGTGACTGAGTTCCTTTCGTTTTTGAGTGCTGTTGGTTTAATTTTTTAAGTGGTGTAATCTCCTGGATATTGTATAAATCCTGAGACATGCTGTGGTAAAACAGAGCAATACAATTTGCTGAACTTTAGTGTGCATCATTTTGCTTTATATGTTACTATATTTTTTAGGTTTTATTAGTTTGTAGAATTATGCTGTACCTGAGTTTCAAATGAGATGAGACTAGAAACATTTTAAGTTGTAATACAATCACCTTGTTGTAAAATGATTTTCTTAGCTGTTTGTTTCTCAGTGAGGTATTAAGGTGATGTGGTTCCTTTTTCAGACATGGTGTGAAGTCAACACTGAATTGTGAAGTCAATTAATATGCATGCTTAAAATGCCATTTTCTGTGTTAAAAATGAGCCATGAATATTGTGAACACTGATAGGTATTACATTTTTCTCGTATTCTTAAATAAATCAGTTATTGATTGTTGGAGCTTTTTAATTGTTATAACTGCGATTGTACTTGATCACAACTTATTTATTTATTTTTTTATTTTAGCCCATCAAAAAGGAGGATGCAGAATGTGGCAAATACAGGCATTGCACTGAGTGTCTTGGTATATTTCTTATCTGCTCTGTTTGGTTACCTCACATTTTATGGTAAGCATTTGTTGAAGTAGCAGGTACTCTCAGAAGTTTTATTTCCAAGCTCTTCGACGTTTTGCACTCAGCTTGTTACCATGCAGTCATATTTTTGTTTGCTTAAGAGGATTTTCCATATAAAAAGTAATACCATGATATAACTGCTTATGCATCTAGTAGATTTAAATATCGATCTATCTGTCTGTCTAGCTATTTATTTACTTCTTAAATTCATAGATTGGTACTAGGCTAACAACCGGGGGGGGGGGGGCTAAACAAGTTTTCCCAAAAAGCCTAGCCGAGTTTTGCCAAAATTCCTCTACTTATCTATTGCTGTCTGGATTGTGTAACTGTGTCAAGACCAATTTTAGTGTACACCTGCAGAGAAAATCTTCTGTATAGTATGAGAATTACAATGCAGAAATGACAGTCACATTGTATGTTAAATTACTCAAGATTATAAGGCATATCTGTATGTACAGTTTCTGTGTTTTAGTAGCTAGGCTATCTGTAGTAAACAGTATACAGAGCAAAGATATAGATAGTTGCAAAACCTACTGAAAGTAAATACTGGTATAATATTAGTAAACAGTGTTCTGTCTGAAAAAAAAGTACTATGTAAAGAGGAAACCAGTTTATCAGATAATTTAGTGCATCAGTATTCTTCTTTGGACCAAATGATTGTCCTTTTAATTACTTCAGTATTATCGATTGTGCAAGTCCGTTTAATGGAAGTTGTACTTTGAGCAAACAATTTCATCAGATTTCTATATTATTCCCATTACAAGACCAGAGAATAAGCGCCTTTAGTCCTAGGCATGCTGTAATATAAACACATTATTTATTTAATTTAGTTATTAAGATTTCTTATCTGAGATAGAGTGAACCTTTTTCAAGTCTGCTCAGTGTTAGAGAAGAAAAGTAAATACGTGAGATATACATAATTGTAAAATATTTACATAAGTGGTAAAGAGGTGCACAGTCAGTGAATGTGGAAACTCGAATAATGTTACAGAGATGTATGAAATAAAGTAGACATAGCACAGAAGTAAAAATGTCATAGATACTATTATAGTAAACTATATCCCTGTCTTTGAAGAAGTGCGAGGAGAAGGTATTTTAATTTATCCCTGACTGTGCGTAAGTATCGAAAGCTGTTCTTTCACTGTAGTTTCTCTAAGTAGATTTACTAGCCAGCTTTTGAATGTGCTGTCTGATTGGAGTCTTACTAAATTAATGTATGAACTGATTTCACTGTATCAGTCTGAGCTATGTAAATTACTCAAGTAAGGTGAATCTGGCTGTAAGTGATTGAGTCGTATTGACTAATGTGCAAAAAAATTGGCGTGAGTATTTACTGGTGAATTAGTTGAGGACTTGGCCTACTCCGACATGTCAAGGGTGTAATAGGAAGGCTCAAAACCAATGTTCCAAGTCGACTGCTTTATTCCAAATTAACGCTACAATATGCCACACGTCTGATGATCTGATGAAGTCTAATTATGTGGATGAAAACGTGTGGCATATTGTAACATTAATTTGGAATAAAGTAGTTGACTTGGAACATTGGTTTTGAGCCTCCCTATTACATCCTTGAACTGTTTTTTGTTTTATTTGTTGGTGTTCACTTCTCTCTGTTTGTTTTTGGCTACTCTGACATGTGCCAGCGACCCATGCTAATGATGCTCCTACTGGCCAGTGTGTGCCTGACATAAAGCCCAGCAGTCCTGGGTCAATAAGTTACTGGCTGGCTGGTGTCCAGTTATCCAGCTTGGGTTACCTAGGATAGCTTTGTTGAGCGAAAGCTGGATGTAAACCAATCAACCTGCAAAGCATAACTAAGGATTGCTACACTCAAGGGCAGTGTGCAAAGTCTTCAATACAAGAATAGCACAGACTAGAAATGATGTGGCAGTTGTGGTGAGGGAGAGCCTTCAGAAGACAGTGAGAGATGTGTTAGACTCCAGTGTAACGATAAGGTACTATTTGTAATCTCAGCCAATGCTCCACAGCAGGGTTGTGATAGCAACAAAAAGAGTGGATTCAGACAGCAATTGCAGGAACTACTAGTTAAAGCAGGTCAAAATGAATGAGTGTTGATAATGGGGGACCTATATGCACATATGTGGACAAACAGACCAGGATATGAGGACTGCCTGGGTCCACATGGGTGTGGCAGTGAGAATACAGAAGAAGCTATTTTAGATTTCTGTCTAATTAATGGCTTGATGGTGGCCAAGATATGGTTCAACAAGAGAGACGGTCACAAGATCACATACAAAAGTGGCCAACATACAACTCAGGTAGACTTTTTCCTAGTAGGGAAAGGGCACTGGGGTAGAATCAATCAGTGATTGCACAGTCATTCCCAGTGAAACAGTTGGCCCACAGTATAAACCACTGGTTGTCCAATCAGCTTGCAAGCAATGGTCAGAGAAGGCTCTAAGGTCAACAGAGACTAGACTGAAGACCCAGAAGTTGACGAGATAAAGCACAAGAGTTCAAGAAAATGCTCAAGGCTCTAGCAACTCTGGAAGAAATGGAAATGGCTGGTGTTGAAGAATGGCCGCACCTCAAGACATCATGTGAGAGAACTGTTGAAGAGATATGCAACTGAGACAGGTATAGAAATAAGGTACATAAGGAAAGCTGGTGGTGGAATGCGGAAGACCAGTAAGTCATGAAAAGAAGAAAGGCATGCAGTAAAAAGTAGAAGATAAAAGACAGACCAGGCTAAGAAGGAATACTGGTTGACTAACAAGGAGGCTAAGAGAACAGTGGCAATAGTGAAGAACAAGGCATCAGGAAGCACTCTGACAGCTACTGGAAAATTACTCTGCAGATGGCACATAGACACTCTCTTAGTTTGCAAGCCAGAGACAGAAAGATGAAGATAGCCATCAAACACCCTTTATAAGTGATAACAGCAACTACCTGCTCACCAGTCCACAGGACATAAAAGGCAGATGGAACGGTTACTATCACCAGCTTCTCAATGAAGAAATCCCCACATAAGTTATACTGCCCCAGACATAGCCTTCAATGAAAGGAGAAGGGGAGCCCACCCTAGAAGAAGTAAGAACAGCAATAAGGAAAATGAAGTCAGTGAAAACAGCAGGCCCAGATGAGGTCATTGTAGATATGATCAACATGTTGAATGAGTTAGGGGAGAGATGGCTTTTGAAGTTACTTATAGCAGTCTGGAGAAAAAGAAGTGTCCCAAATGACTGGAGAATAAGCGTGCCAATGCAGTTTACAAGAACAAAGGAAACATTCACAACTGTGGGCAGTAAGGAGGTTATCAAACTCCAGTCACACTGCATGAAAGGTCTGTAGAGGGCAATGATAAATATGCAGAGAAGTAGAAAATAAGATGGGAGATGACCAGTTCAAATTCTGATGAAGATGTTGCACAACTAACCTAATGTTTGCAGTGAGACAGATAGTTGACAAGAAGCTAGAGACGAGAAAAGAGTCCAACTTGGGCATTCCATACTTTGAGAAAGCAAGAATCCAGTTTGGGCAGTCCTGCAATAGTTTGAAATCTCAGAAACATTGGTAGAATTAGTGCAGGCTATGTAGAAGGACTCGATGACTCAGGCACAAACCGTGTTCTGACTCAAAAAGGGGTTTCCAGTGAGAGTGGGTGTGCATCAGGTTTCATCTCTGAGCCTACTGCTGTTCATAACAGTGATGGACTTCACTAGTAAACAGGTCAAAGGGGACAGATCAGTAAAATCTCTGTATGCAGATGATTTGGCATTGCGGGCAGACTCTGAACAAGAACTGTAATAGAAGATGGGAAAATGGAATACAAAACTGAAGACGCATAGGATGAAACTGAGTATAGATAAGACAGCTGTGATGACAGCAAATAGGCAAAATCAGAAGAAGATAGAACTGAGACAGCAGGGAAAATAGTGGAATGAGTTAACAGCTTCAGATACCTGCGCTTGATGGTTGAGGAGAAGGGAAGTCTGAATATGGAGGTCAAAGCTAGAATCAAAGGGCAATTGGCACATAGAGTTGGGGTTGTGTATAACAGAAGAATACCAAAGAACCTGAAAAGTAAGTTGTACAACCCAATAGTGAGACCAGTACTACTATATGGTACAGAAACCTGGGCAGTGAAGGTAACGCAGCTGCGTCAGCTGGAGGTGATGGAGATGAAGATCCTGAAATGAGTCGTAGGATATATACTGTGGGATATATGAAGAAATGAGGACATTGAGCAGAAGTCCAAGTAGCTCCAATTGCATAGAAGATCAAAGTGAACAGATTACAGTGGCTTGGGCACATGTGCAGGAAAGCAGAAGACAATCTGTTGAATATTTGGAACCGGCAAGAAGGAGGCAGGAGGAAAGAGGGGCTCAGCAAAGATGATGGATGGATTGTGTGAGAGAAGGCCTGAGACGGTCAGGCGTGACTGTCAAGCATGGTCTGAGAGTGGCATTGAATGGCGACAGTTGACGCAACACTCTGACCCCATGTAGAAAATGGGAAAAAGGGGGCATGATGACGATGATGATGTATGAGTTATGTAAATTTTGCAGAGCATGGGCATTTCCCAGAGAAAGACTTTAACTTGAGGTTAAAACTGACCAAACATTCAAGATTGAACTTCCTGTATATGCTACATTTTTTGTGAACTTGTTAAATAAATTTTAACATCAGACTGGAAAGTTGGCTGCTTAAGTGACTGTTATATTTAGTTACAAGTAAAGCCCTATGCTGCGTTGATGTTTTTAGCAGGCAAAAGCTGCATTTTTCTTATACTGTGACTGTCTCAAATCTGCTTTCTTGAGTAGTACTCTCCCTAAAGAATCGGTGTGCATATATCAAGTTATTAGTCAAACGGATCTGCTGCTGCTTGAGAGGCTTGCTGCTCACTCTGTTTAGCCAGCTCTGCAGAGAGACCACAAGTCAATCAATAGATCACTGTTGCAGTACCCTAAGGTGTATGGGTTATATCCTGCCGAGGATGTGACAATTGACTAGCAATCAAAACTCTTGTGCACCTTTCACACATCATAACAGCTGAAGGGCTCAAGGAGGGACATATAATTAGTGGTTAGAGTGCCAAACCTTCAGAATTTTTTTGCCATTGAAGTGTGCTTTTCTTGCAGGCTTTGAGTAGTCAACAGTTAGCTAGTGCTTCACCAAGACTGGGCAGATAAGCACCAGTAGAATCCTTTTGAATAGCCATGGTGCAGTTCACCCTTCCACGCTTGTCAGAATGAGACTGGATGTGCTATTTCGACCTCAGAAATGCTCATCTACACATCAAAATAGCCAAGGACTGTAGGAGCTATCCTCACTTCTGGGTGTTCTTCAAATGCTTGTCTATGGCTGCAGTGAAACCGAAATTGGAAGAGGTGAAAGTATTTCCTCAGCTCGATGATTGTCTTCCAGCCACTCCCTCATTTAAATGGCTGATCTATGCCTGGAAGTTCCTGATCAGTTTCTTTCAGTCCTTATGTACAATAATGGGCAGTGCAAAGTCTCAACTCGAGCCATAAGAGTGGCTGAATTCATGTGTTGCAACCTGGGCACAGTTTCTATCCAAAACCAGTTATCCATGGACAGGATCTTATCCCTTCATAAACTTTTTTTTTTTTTTTTTTTAATCCTTCAGTCACCATTTTCCACAGACTATCTTTGCCTCAGGATCTTTAGGTTGATGGCAGCATCAGCAGCAAGTTTTATGGTACCCTTTGCAAAATTTTATATGCTAATTCTTAGACTTTGAATGCACTTGTTCCAGGTGAGAGAGACAGTGTCTGAAAAGAGATATCCAAAGCATGCAGATGCATCTGAAGTGTAGGTTACATATGTAAAACCTGGCACTATGCAATGTATTTCAAATCCTATCTCACTAGTGTGGTCACACTTGACACTCTTCTAAAGGTTGGGGGGCATTGTTGAGGGCAGACCCTCCAAAATTGTATCTCAGATTACAGGAGATGAAGGCATTCATCATCACACTCTAACCTACCAAGATTCCCTGCCCAGAGTGTGAAAGCATCCCGACCAACATCATGGCAGTGGTTGGCTATATCAGCAAGCAAGGAGGAACCTCATTCTTGTCTAATTTGTCTAAAGACAGTAAGGGGGTGGATCAAGTAGCTGTTTTTTGATTGCAGATCATGTTCCAGTGAAAGACAGCTCATTCACGGACAGATTTTGTCAGTGCTTTTTGATGCCACATGAGTGGTTTGTCAGTCCCTTACCAGGATGCAGGTTGACTGGAAAAAGCATCTCCAACTAGTGCCAAATGCAGCAATTTCATCATCATTTTGCAGCCAGGGGGATACATCAGATATTCTCTTGTCCAGAAATAGACTCCCAGACTCATTTATCTTTCTCATCATTTCAGTTGATAGCGAGTGTCATTTAAAAAAGTTAAACAATACAAAACCAGGAACATTCACATAACCCCCTTTTGACCTTGACAGGTTTAGTGCGCATGCTTCACTTATTGGAAAAACCTCATGCCATTTAGGATCCTACTGTCCTATCCCTCTAGCAAGACCCTTCCAAATCCCTGTTTCCTATGTCTAACTGCAGGGTTTCTCCATTTCTTTTCATGACCAGGGAACCCCCTATATCTACCAAGTAGTTCAGGTCCTCACATCTGCTGAGAAGTCTTATACTAGAAAATAACTCTTGTAATAAAGGGACATTTTTTTTAATTCTGGCTTCATCTAGAGGACTAGATTCCTTTGCTGCCCCTGCACCTTTTGTCTTTGATTATGTATTACAACTCTATGAGTCACACCTCAGCTACTCCTCTGTAAAAGTCAGCTTTTGTAGGGTTCCTTGATGCCTAAAATCTTGTTATATTGGTGGCCAATTTTGGAATCTTCATCAGTGGAGGGACTATTCAATAATAGTTGGGAAGTCTTAGAGTCGTCTTCTGTTTGCAGTGAGAAAGACAGAGGGTCAGCAGGTCATCTCCCCTTACTGCCTCCTCATCTCTAAAACTGCAATCCATATCTGGTTTCTAATTGACATCAGGTGTAAGCGACTCCTCTGAAGATTTCTTGTGCTTATTTTATTTATATGCTTTAATCTGTCCTTGACAGTGACAGATGTGAGGACAATGAAGAGGCATCATTTCAACATGAAATCATGGAAGGGCACCTCCTGAGGCCTTAGGACCCTCTGCCATGCTGTTGGGCAAATAGGATAACAGAGGACTCAGCTTAAGAAATATAGGCTTAGGTTAAGAAATAGTTGCTGTCTAGGTGAGAACCAGCAGAGAGGCAAATGCATTATAGGTAAAATAGAAGGATTTAGTAACCTGGAAATGTTTCAAATGGCAAATAATGTCTGACAGAATTAGTGCTGCTGTTAATGAGGATGGACCAGCACATCCAGCTATATCAGTATACAAAGTACATAACAACACTGACTTGCAGATGTCCTTCTATTCTCAGGATGCAGTATTCTCACATGTGGGATGATGGAATTTACTGTCTTTATTTATGGCAAGGATTAGAGAAGACTGAGACTGGTCTGTCCCTTGTTTTCCACTGTCAAATGAGCATGAAGGGTGCTTGGCAGGATACCCTTATGCACACTGTAAAGTAGACAGGTACCATCTACTTTCAGTCAGCTGTTTGCTTCTTTTTCTGGGCAAGCACATATCAGCCATGGAGGGCTGACAGTGCTAAAGTGTTTATGTGATATACTTCAATCTGTGAAAGTTTAGATGTCCCTCTGCATTTGTGGTTGCAGTGAAGAGGCAGTCATAGTTCAGTGTGTTTGACTTCCCTATGTAGCTTTAACAGGAAGCCCTTCCTGCTGCCTTTTTGGGACATCAGTTGTTTGCCATAAGCTTAAAGGTAACATAACAGAACTTGAGGATGAAGGGTAAGAGTTTCTTCATGAACTGCATCCAATTTCAAAAGTGAAAGGCCTCATACAAATCTTTAGAACTATTTGCAAACTGATGTATGACAAGTAATGGCTACCTCCAACAAAATAAAGGGCAGATTGCAACCTGCCTGCTGCCCACCAGTTTGAGAATGTGAGAGTCCACTGCATTCTTTCTCGGTCAAAAGTAATGAAAGTCAGATGTCCCTTCTTCCTCAGTTAAGAACCATCATTTTAAACTTCTGTATTAGATTCCTCAGCAATGTTGCAGTCTGAAGTTTGTTTGTCTTTGTCCCAACCACCATCCCTAGTTCTCTTGCTAAGAGGAAAAGCAGGTACATTTGGAAAGAGTGCCTTCTTCCATTTTCAGGAAGATGCATTAGTGGGTCATGCTGATTGTATGTAAGTGGCAGATTTTATGCCATGTTTTCTTGGTTAGTAAAAATCAGGGAACCTCAGGCCTCTATTGAATATGAAGGACCTAAGCCATTTCATGGTTTGTCAAAGTGCAATGTTAGTGGTGCAGTTGCCCTTACCCCTTGTGAATTGAATGATTTGTTCTTTGCCCTGGATATGCAGGATTCATGATTTGACATTGTATTTCAATATTTGTTTAAGTTATTTTCCCTGTTTTGCATCCAAAAACAAAAACTATTTTGAACCAGAGTGATTAGTTCTGTGCCCTGGAAATGCAAGATGCATAATTTCACATTCTGATTCGCCCAATGCACTGGAAATTATTTTCGTTCATTATAGGAAGGGGCTGTTTTCAGATTTTGGACATTTCCCATTGCATTGTTCTTTGCATCCTGTATGTTTGTCAAATGTTTAGGTGCCACAGCAACGTCTCTCAGGTGGCATGTTTATTGCCTCTGTAAGCCCCATCCTGAGAAGTTATGAAGTAATTAAAAGACACAGTCAATGTCTGTAAGTCTTCATAGGTTCTTAGGTTTGGTGAGCAAATTTAAGGCCCAATGTTAAGTTGTCAATCTCGCCTTCATTCTTGCTGGATGGGTTCGGAGCCGATCCTCGGCTCCGACTCGGCACTAGCTAAGCTCAAGAGCTAATTTTACCAGCTCGAGGCAACCCTATATCCCATGATGCAAGGCAGAGACTACCCAGATCTCGGTTGCCGCTTCGCTAACGAGGTGCCTTCTTTTACCAGCTCTAGGTAAGTGAACAGTTTTTGAGACTTTTCGTCTACCCCCCTTTAAATTTATATATATATTTGTGTTTTGTTAACCTAACGACTTACTTTAGCCCTATTCCCGTCAGTGTTCCCTTTTTTTTTGAGTAATTTATTCCCCTTTCCCTAGTTAGGCCTTAGGCCTTCCCCTCCCTAAATTTTTCCTGTCAGGGATTGTTTGTGTATGACTGTGTGTTATCCCTGTTTATTTTAAATTGTTGGACTGAGTGTTTTTGTGTGTGTGTGTTACTATTGTGTTTCCTCGACACAGTTATGTCGAAGGACACTAAGGTCTCAGGCTTCAAGAAGTGTGACTCGTGCTGTCAGAAGATGTCTCTGACAGACGGTCACACTTCTTGTGTTTATTGCCTGGGACCTTCGCACCTGCAGGACTCTTGTGCTATCTGTCATGCTTTCAGCCCAAGAGTGCTGCAGGAGCGAAAAAATAAGCTGATATTAAGGGGCTTATTAAAGCCCGAGAGCTCCCCGACTAAGTCGGCGCCGGGGAAGCCCTCGAAACCTGTTAAGCCTTCGGCTCAGACTTCCAAGCTGTTGGCTTCGGGTTCATCCTCACCAGGTTCGAGATCGGCTCCGGCCGGAGCCGATCCTTCCACCTTACCAGTCTCAGTATCGGCTCCATCCGGCGCCGATACTGTCAAATCCAGACACTCAGTGTCAGTTCCGGCTCCGTTGGCTCCATTGATCTCAAAAAAGAGATCTCGATCCCCTTCAGTGGAATCTATACATTCGGCTCTGAGATCACCCTTGCTCTCGGAGCGGAGCCATCGGAGCCGTTCTTCTCGGTCATCCAGGCTGTCTGATCACGACCTCGAGAGAGTGGTGAGTAGACTATTAAAGTCTCAGGCATTGGCCCAAATACTCCATAGCCCATCTCAACAGATGGTAGCTATTTCACATCCACCAAACATTCCTCCTTCGACTCTCTTACAGAGCTCGGAGCCAGAGCTCCTCGGAACCGGCACCGTTGTGACTTCGGAGCCGATACCACCCCTTTCGGCTCCATCGTCCTCGGCTCCGATTTCCTCCTTGAGACCTTCATTGGAGGGATCCGGGCATCTGGTCTCTCTCGTCGGCTCCGAGGGGGCGAGTGGCATTGGACCCTTGTCCGACCCCGTTCTCCCTCTCGGAGCTTCAAGCAGTGAGCTCGGTCCCGACATCTGCCTCGGAGCCTTCCCTCTCAGTGAGGCCTGGGATTCCTATCTCTTCGGAGCGGGAACTTTCTGGTCTCTCTGACGGGGGAGCCTTCGAGGTGATGAGGAGTGTACCAGACCCTGGGCTTAGTCAACGGACAGTTCCATCAGCTCCTCCCACTACAGTGCCTGCTGACGTCTCTTCCCACTCTCTTGCTCCCGGACCCAGAGATCCAACGCCTCAGGTTTCCCCATTGGGAATATCTTCCTCTTCCAAGGCTTCTCCTGATCCATCAGGGGAACCCCCGCGTAAGAGGACATGTAAGAGGAAACATCTAGACTCCCCTGAGTCTACTACATCAGATACTGACTTGGATGAGTCGGAGGGATCCCCAATGTCCTCCTCTGAGGATGTCTCATTTTCAGACATCCTTGAAATCCTTAAACAGAGGGGGAACTGGCCCTCCCTTAATCCTTCCGAGGATGAGTCAGTATACCTGGAGGCGTTCGGATCTCGACCCTCCACCTCCTGGGTGTCTCCACCTTTTGACCCTCTCATGGAGGTAGTGGCTCGAAAGGCGTGGATGGCTCCGGATTCGGTGGAACCTATCCCTAGGGGGCCTTCAAAATTTATTACGGCCCGACAAGATAGACAATATTTAACAAAGGGTGTCCCAGTTGATGCCATGGTGGTGGCTTCCTAACAAGGATTCTAGGACTATTGACAGGTACGGTAAGCGGATTTTTTCTTCAGCGACTTTTGCCATGAGATCGCTGAACTACTTATGCCACTTCACCCGCCTTCAAAGAGATGTTCTTAAAGAGTTGGGAGAAGTTTTACAGGATCCGTCAGCTGCTGGGTCTCAGGATAAGATTAGCTCACAGCTAGGAATCCTTAACTCCATTGCTAACTCCTCCATGCGGCTCATTTCTTATGCAGCCAATGGAGCGAGCAGGGCTGCAGGCACAGGAGTGGCTTTAAGGCGTTAGTCCTGGATGTGGCTTTGTAATTTTGCAGACCCCTTCAAGGCGTCCTTCACAAACTCCCCCTTTGATGGCTCGACCTTGTTCGGACCTCAAGTGAAAGACACTTTGACTAGATGCGAACAAGATGGCAAGACTCTTTCTGCCGTAGGAGTCCATTTCTCCACCCCTTCTAGACCTTACCCCAAAGGACAGAAGGGAGGGAAAATGTGGTTCTGCAAATCTCAAGGAGTCACACCTGACGCACAAAGTCAGTTTACCCCCAGAGGCAGATAGTAACAATAATAGACGCCGCCCTAGGGGCAGAGGTGGTCCGCAGAATCAGGGTAGCAGAGAGCCTCTTTCTGACAAACCCTTCCAGCATCCCTGAGATGTTGCCCGATTGTCCACCTTCGGAGGCAGTCGGGGGAAAATTATCGCTGTACCCAATAGCCTGGCTTTCCCTTTCTCAAGACAAATGGGTACAGTCAATTATATCTGAGGGTTACAAAATTCCCTTTATTTAAACCCCAATTCAACAAAAGGGAACCCTTCCAGACCAAGGGAACTAGCAGTACTATAAATATCAAAACTGCTAGTAAAAAGAGCCATCCAGCCAGTCCCAGCGGACCAAATAGGATCCGGAATCTACTCAAGGTTCTTTTTAGTTCCAAAAAGACAGGGGACTGGAGACCAATATTAGATCTGAGCAAACTCAACAAGTTTGTAAAGAAATCAAGATAAGAAATCACGCTTCAGTCCATTCTGCCCTTTCGGGGCAAGGACAATTGGATGTGCTCGATAGATCTTCAGGATGTGTACTATCACATAAAAATTCACAGACACTCCAGAAGATTTCTCCGCCGCTGGGGACCAGTCACTTACAATTCAGAGCCCTGCCCTTTGGACTCACTACAGCCCCCAGAGTGTTCACCAAATGCATGGCAGTGGTTACGGCTCACCTGAGACGTCAAGGATTCCAGGTGTTTCCATATCTAGATGACTGGCTCCTCACTGCCACCACCAGGCATCAGCTTCTCCAAGCCAGAAATTACACCATTCACACTTGCAGAGGGCTAGGAATTTCTATAAATTTCGAAAAATCTGCCTTGTTGCCTTGTCAATCTATTACTTTTATAGGCGCAAGATTGGACACCGTACAACTTTCAGCAAAGTTAACAGACCAAAGGATCTTGGACATTCAAAGACATGTCCAGGTGATTCTTCTCAGCAACAAAATTCAGGCCAGATTTGCTCTGAAGGTACTGGGTCTTATGGCGGCCGCCATAACACTTCTTCCCTCGCTTTTACATGCGTCTTCTACAATGGATGCTATTCACCCAATGGTCTTTTCAACAACTTCCCATGCGTCACGAGATCATAGTAACTCCAACTTGCAAAAGACATCTGACTTGGTGGATATTGTCCCCTCAAATCCATCAAGGCAGGCCATTTGTTCCTCTTGCCCCAGTTGCCACGGTTACATCGGACGCCTCCTGATCAGGGGGGGCATTATCAGGGCAGAATGGTCCATGGCACTTGGCAACCTTCGAAAGTACCATCTGCACATAAATGTTCTGGAGATGAGAGCAGTGCTTTTAATGTTGCAAGCCCTCAAAGACTCTCTTCCCCTGGGAACTATTGCAGTCCAAACGGACAATATGTCCGTAGTGTGGTATATAAACAAACAGGGCGGAACCAAGTCCTATCCAGTGTGTCGAGAGGCTCTCAGACTTTGGCAATGGGCAATCTCCTCTCACCGGTTTCTGATAGCAACGCACATCCCCGGGAAATCCAACATCATAGCGGACAGATTGAGCAGAGCTATTCTCATGCCTCACGAGTGGTCACTCAAACAGTCAGTGACAGAAGAGATTTTTCAGAAGTGGGGCCTTCCTTGCTGCGACCTTTTCACTACACCTCAAAACAGCAAATGCCCAGACTTCTTCTCTCTCTTCCCCCTTCCAGGCCATCCCCCCAGAGACGCTCTAACCCAAGATTGGCCCCGGGGACTTCTTTATGCTTTTCCCCCTTTTCCGCTGATACCTCAGCTAATTCAGAAAGCAACCACTTTGAGAGCCAAGTTGATTCTCATTGCCCCTTATTGGCCTCGACAGATTTGGTTTCCATTCCTACATCATTACCTCTTGGTACAGCCATGGCATCTGGACCCGGTTCCAGATCTTCTGACCCACCAGTCGGGTCAACTGCACCAATCCATACCTTCTCTCAACCTCACTGCTTGGTTGCTCCACTTCCATCCTTAGCCAGGCTTCCTATGATTTCTAATCCTGTACGGGATATCATAGTAGCTTCCTTAAAATCTTCTACCAGAAAGATTTACACTAGTAAATGGCGTTTCTCTTTCTGGGCAAAAGCTAGGAACATAGACCCCTATACTGCTCCAATTCATTCGGTATTGGACTTCCTAGCTGACATTTTTCATTCAGGATCCTCTTCTTCCACAGTGAAAGTTCAACTGGCAGCCATTTCAAATTTTCATATAGGCTTTTGGACCACAACATTATGTCACATAAACTTTGCAAGGCATTCCTTCGAGGTATCTTTTTATTGAAACCTCCGATTAGAGACCCCCCACCACAGTGGGATCTAAATTTAATTTTAACATCCTTGATTCTTCCCCCGTTCTAACCTGCAGCTGCCTGTTCTTTGAAATTGCTTTCTTGGAAGACACTTTTTCTAGTTGCCATTACTTCTGCCAGGAGAGTATCTGAGCTTCATGCTCTCTGTATTCGCCCTCCCTATCTAATATTTCACAAAGACAGGGTATCTCTAAGGACTAATCCGTCTTTCTTACCAAAGGTGGCATCGCAGACAAACCTAAATCAATCCATTGATCTTCCAGTATTTTTCCCAAATTATTCTGATAGAGCGGAACAAAAGTTACATTATCTCGATGTTCACCGTCAGCTCAGATATTATCTGGACAAGACTAAAATTTTTAGGAAATTTGATCAACTATTTCTATTCTATGCAGAGAACAGGAAAGGCCTTCCAGTTTCTAAGGTAACTTTATCTAGATGGCTGTCTTCTGTGATCACTTACATTTATCAGCTCAGAGGCAAAGAGTTGATTTCTAACCCAAAAGCCCATTCTACCAGAGCTCTAGCTACATCTACAGCTTTTCAAGCTAGACTTCCAATAGACACTATTTGTGCAGCAGCCACATGGGCCTCTCCTCATACCTTTGTTTCACATTACAAATTAGATTTGGCCTCCAGAGACAGAGCGAATTTTGGTTCCACCATTCTCAAGAGTCTGTTCCATTGAGCCACCCAGGATAGAGGTGCTAGGACGCGGTCCCATCCAGCAAGAATGAAGGCGAGATTGACAACTTAACATTTAGAAGTTATGTACCTACCATAACGCTCCATGTTAGTTGTCTTCTCGCCTTCTTTCTTCGCCCCGCCTCCATCCCCCTAGCCTGGTCAGACCGGAAGATTATGCATCTTCTATTAAGAGGTTATTACCTTTTTCTAGCTGTTCAACTTCTAGTGTCACTAGATTACGTTGATCCTTTCTAGAGGGTTATGATGTTATTTAGTATTGTTATTTTTCTTCCTCCTCTTCAGTTGGAAGAAAATATTGCTATTTCTTTAGCTACCAAACGAGATCTGGGTAGTCTCCGCCTTGCATCATGGGATATAGGGTTGCCTCGAGCTGGTAAAATTAGCTCTCGAGCTTGGCAAGTGCCGAGTCGGAGCCGAGGATCGGCTCCGAACCCATCCTGCAAGAAAGAAGGTGAGAGAAGACAACTAACATGGAACGTTATGGTAGGTACATAACTTCTAATTGACCATTAATGAGCTTGATGTCCTGGATCCCATTTTGGAACTTATTTATTTATTTTATTTATTATTTATTTATTTAATGTTTGTTAACCAGGAAAGTCCAACTGGGCACAGGCCCTTTTTCAGTGGAGGCCCAGGGAGAAAGGCCCCAAACAGAATAAAGATAGGTATAAATAAATTATACAGTAACCAGCGGTGGTGGTGCTGCGGTAGCGTTGTTGCCTCACAGTAAGACGCTGTCCAGTTCAATTCTCAGCTAGAGCATCTTCTGCATGGAGATATGCGTGAATGGGCGCACCTTTGTTGAAGGTTGTGCGTCAGGGCTGGTAACTCGGCACGTAAAAAAAATCAACTACCAATCATTAGCGGACCGGAGTTCTGCTGTGGTGACCCTTAACCAGGAAAAGCCGAAAGGCACAAACATAAATAAATTATACAGTACATAAGCTAATACAGTAGTGGTACATACAAGGATAACAAGGTATAAATGGAGATATTCAAGAATAGACAGAACAATTGACTATACAAGTGAAGGATGTTGGGAAGTAGTTAAAGATAAGTATGGTTAACTGAGAGAGAAGCAAACTTAGAGGTTCCTTCCTGAAGGTATGAATTAATGTGCTAAGTTTAATGAAGAAGGGAAGCTTAATCCATAGGTATGAGATTCGTCTTTGAGACTTGAAATTATTCTGTTTCATAGCACAGTTGATGTTGACTTTTATTGAGGCAGATTGTTCTCTTGTGTATGGAAAAAAGGACTGGTCCCTTGACAGAAGCTGGTAAGCTTCCACTGGGGACAGGGGGTGATGAGGATAGGGGCTCTCCCATTCTTACCTACTGTGCATGATTACATAGCCAGTTGTGGATCCAGATTATTACTGCTTCATTTACCTTTACATTCCAGAGTTTATGGATGATTCTGATATGGGGCATAGTGCTGAATGTTTTAGCCAGTTTAAGCTTCCCAGACATTTCTCCTTCCTTGAAAAGTCAACAGATTATTGTCCAGATGAACAATGTAGTAATCATTTTCTACACCAACAAGTGTTCCCTTCACTCAAGACATCATTGCCCTTTAAGAGTCAGCAAACCACACATCTTATTTCTGGCAGTGTACCACCTGCTGGATGTTTGGAACTTCAAGTAATGCCTCACGAAATCTAGAGATGAGGCTTTTGAAAATATCAGACTGCGTACTAGAAGAGATCTCCCAGCTGTAGAGAAAGCCTACACTGAATTTTTTTGAAAGAAACAGCAGTGTAAACTGCCAAAGTTTTCCTCAGTCCGTGCAAGACTTATTAGATTTGCTCAAGTTGTGTGGAAGGGAATTTAACATTATCCTCATTTTGTGTCATTTAGAGGGTTTTTATCAAGCTTCACTAAGAGAAGCACAAACTGATTCTGACTGTTAGCCCCCACACTAACCCATGAAGGGATCTGCCTTGCTCAGGCAGCTGTCTCTGGTGGCGCCTGTGCCCCTGCAAGCTAAGTAAAGTCATCTATTTTATCTGAATCTTGTAGTCTTTAAGAGGCCTTCTACACTGGAAGATAGTTATAAACTCCTTCTTCAGGATTCCATTCTCATCACAGTTCTAGCAGCTATTAGCTCCCTACACAGAGGCTACATACACCTCCAGTGGCACAAACCATTGTCTCTTGCATCGGTTCTAGCAGGATGCACCCAGTACAGTTTTTTCTTGCCTATTTCGCAGTTTGAATTTTGAACCTAGATGATCACAGAGTAAGTTTCTATGCTCATGCCTGAAGAAACATAAACTCTCCTTCTGTAGCCATCAGATAACTAGTGAAGCCTTAAACCTGTATTTCTTAGTGTGCAGTGTGAAGAAGTACAGTCTGATAAGTACCTGGAATTTGACCCAGCTAACAGGCAAAGGAGGAGTGAAGACTAGAGGCTTGTCACAGCTTGAGCAAGATGGCAGCACTAGAGGATAGCTAGTCCAAATACCTTCAGGAGGGTTGCACGCATAGTCAAAGGCAGAAGGTAGTTAGAAAGAAGGCAAGAAATGTTTAGACCAAGTATTGTCCCAAGCTTCCTATGTCTATGTTCACTGTTTTCCTGGCTTCTATTTCTTTACAAGCTGTGAGGTCTTCATTGAGTAGAGGAGAGCTTAACCTCATATCTATTGTCTTCTGACAACCAGGATGGTGTTAGGAGTGGTGCTTCCCTCAGCTACCACTTTGGGAACATTGTTCCTAGTTTCAAACTTCACATTCACTGCATTGCAGCGCATGACCCGCTAACATGGAATGGATCCTTGGGTCACCTTACCATTTTTTGAGGCTGCAGTTAGTACTGGGAAGACATTTTTTTCCTGTTTTGTACTTGCATACCCCATGTTTATTCTTCACCAGCAAAAGTTGTGGATACTTGTAATACTGCCCTCCCTTGATAATTTGATCATGGCATTGAACCTTGATAAATCTTTAGTTGCTGGAGGGATGTGACAGGGCAGGGAAGGTGCAACAACACATATTTAAAGAATACAGATTGACATCAGCACAGAGCCCTGTGCAGATCTGTCTCTGCTAGTTATGCTGATGTCCTTGACCTCACATCTGAGATGCAACCACAGGTCACCTCCTAGTCAAGCTAATTCTAAATGGATGTATTAGCTGTTACAGAATCATGGTTTAAAAAGTATCACAGGCACATTCACCATTTTCCCAGGTTACAGAAGCAAGTTTAACTTTTGTCCTGAACTAGGGAATGGTGGGGGTGTAATGCTCCTACATAAATCCATACTCAAACTTTCTGTAGTCACCCAGGCCAACCCCTTTACTGATCATGACCCAAACTGTAGTTTCACTAAACTGCTATTCATGTCATCTCTACCATACATTGCACTTGCTTACTTTCCACCCCCTGCCACAATCACAAAATTCAAAACTCTTTTGCATAGCATTCTGGGTGTGTCATCTCTTAACAAGCACATCATTATTGTTTGTGAGTTTAACCTTAACTTTCTTGGTCCCCTCAAACATAAACAATAAGGGGTTGGGGGCTGAAATAATGGTCAAAGTGCTTGCCTCACGGACCCAAAGTACAAAGTTTGATTTTCATCTTTGAGAGAAATCAGCTAGGGTTAAAATGGTCCACAAGAGCAGCTAGCCTAGTACTTACAAATGAACCTATGACATGTCTGAACTTCCTCCCAACCTGAAACTATTCCAACTAGTACTGAGTCAACTGGACCTAATCTCAAAACACTGTCATTCGCTCCTAGACCTTATTATAACTTCTCACCTTTCCAGCATCATCTCTATTTTCACCCACACACCAACATCCAATGACCACTGCCTGTAACATTCCATATATAAAAAAATTAAAGTCAAACATCCCCAAAGTTGGTCTCCTTTAGACCCAAGTTTTCCCAAAACTTTCTAGATTGTAAGCCCAAATCTCCTCCATGAACTGGTCACTCATACTTTGCCTGACTGACCCCAACATAGTTGCTAATCAAATAAAATAAATTTCACTAGAAAGCACTGACGAACAATAACTTTAGTGTAAAAATAATTTAATCTCCGCTTTTGTTACAGCTTCTTCAGAAAAATAAGAACACACTCAGAATAACATTTAAATACTATTGAATCAACAGACGTGACCAATTAACTAAAAAGTATTTAAAGACATAATGTCCTAAAACATGAAAAAACTTTTAATTTCCTATTTTCTAAAAAACATTTAATATTAATATGCTCATTTAAGCCAGGAGAATGTGAGTGTATTCTCATTTTTCTGAAGAAGTAACGAAAGCAGAGATTAAATTATTTTTACGCTAAAGTTGTTATTCGTCAGTGCTTTCTAGTGAAATTTAGGGCCCCCCCCAGGCATGCTTTTTTATTGTTGACATTAGTGCCAGGATAAGGATTCCAAATATAACAAACACTGAATACTGAATTTGTGTTTAGTCAGATGTACAAATGAGTGGATAGCACTAAGAAATATAGAGTCAGTATGAAGCTACATCAAAACACATAAACAGATGTTAGTTCAGAAGGCACCAGACACATACGATACACATGGCCAGGAAGGGTCATAGGCAGAAATGAGGCAGATAATAATGTGAGCACCAAAAAAGTGTAAAAGTTCTATTGCTGAACCTCAAATCAGCTCAAACACAGTGTGTGTGTGTGTGTGTGTGGAGGGGGGGGTTGGTTAAGGTGTAATCTGTCCAGTCCGAATAGACATGTCACTGTATAGGTGGAGACCTTTGCCTTTCAGGTGTGCTGCGTAAAAGCAAGACTGGAACCATTATAATGAGTAGGGTTTAATCTGCCTATCCAGAGTATGGCTTTACTCCTGAGTGCTGTAGGGGAATGAATGGTCGAATTTGATGACTGGGGAAGAAGGTTCAATGGTCAGTGGAATGCAGCAAAAATATACGTAGTGATAAAAGCAAATGCATTCACTGATATCCCATGCAGAATGTACAAGAGTGCATAGAGATTTCCCTGGTAATGATGTATGGGCATCACCTTCATTAAAGTCTCTAGATAATGTGGTGGCATAAATAAAGAAAAAGGTAATGTCATGACAACTGGAATGCATACAGATTCTAAATGACTTTGTGACTGAATACTAGCCTATTGAAGAAGGTGCATTCATCCACGTTCTGTTTGAAGTGACTAATGAAAGCATAATGGTACTGCTGCTGTGTAGTCTGCAATCCTAGATTTCCAAATGTTAGGACTTGCATGGGACTTTCAGTACCCAAAGCCCAAATATGTAGACATCTATGGTCCATGTATGCATATGTTGACACAAATGGGAATAGTATGCTGCCGTCCATTTACATCAGGCAAATCTGAAAAGAGATGCGGTAAAGGATTCCTCATATAATCACTGATTATGAGAGGGCAACAGTCTACACTATCAGGAAAATGGTCCCCGTTTTCACTTATCACAGACTCTTTGATGTAATATATAAAGCTTATAACTATCCACAAAGTGTGGACTGGATAAGACCTTTGCCATGAAGAAGTTCTTTGCACTAAGCTTTCTGCTACCAGAGGAAATACAATGTCCATCTGTGTGCATTCAAGGGTCATTTTAAAACACAGAGCTGCAGAACAGATAGTTTTTGACAACAGTTATAACAAGGGTTGACCGTAACATCTAGGAACGAGAGGCTGTAATAGAAGAAACTTTCCACCGACAATTCCCCCTCAGATTATGGGATTCATACAAAATCACCATTGCTGGCCCACCACCCACCAAAGTCCCAAATCAGTGCTGAGGTATGGCTTCATTGGCAGAAGACTGTGCTTAGAATATAAAATACAGGGAAATTAACATGAATAAACAATCTTTTTAATGCATTTCTTATGAGAGATGCCATAACTGCTATGATGCAAGTCCCAGTGGACAGAGAAGATGCAGTGTTATTGGTGGCATAGACAGTATCACACTTGCATTTGCTGCTAGGTTCTCCACACTAGGAATTTGAATTCCTATTGCAGTAGCAGCATTACAGTTTGCAGGAGGAGATGGCTGCATCTGTGAAGTGCCTTCCTTTGAATGGTATATTAAGTAAAGGTCCCATCTGCCTTTAGATGGGCATTAAGGATACATTGACACATAATGACAAAAGATTTATGGCATTTCTCCAGTGTCCTTGGTCAAATTTCCTGTAGTCTTCTCTGAAAATGTAGTAGGTCTAGAGTGATCTACTCAGTCACCAAATGAAAATGCATACATAGGTTTTCACATCAGGAATACACTAGTGACAACTTCATGAGGCTCATCTTTACTGAATATATATTGCATAATCTGTTATTTTATTCTTAAGAGTATTATAATAGGGATGCTTGAGTCATTTTGCGACCATACCAGTCCTTAAAGTGATGTTTATATTTGGTATTGTATTCACTTATGGGTACCGTATAATTCTACACAAATTAGAAAAAAAAAATGTTAATATAACAGTTATTAAAGTTGTGATGAAAGCCTAGAATGTTCAACTTTTATCTGTTCAGGAGAGGCGTAAAGGTACAAGTCTTTGTCTCAGCTATTAAGAGTTCAGAATTCAGGTAATTTGGCATAATTGTATTATATAAATATTTTCATCACAGAACATGTGTCTTCTTTCGGCTTTTCCCAGTTAGGGGTCACCACAGTGGAACTCCGGTCCGTTAATGATTGGCAGTGGATTTATACGGTGCCGAGGTGCCAGCCTGACGCCCAACCTTCAAGGAAGGCACACCCATTCACGCATGCGCCTACCTGCATGTCTTTAACATCACTCGGCCGTGGGGAGGACATGCAGACTTCACACAGAAGGCCATCCAGCCGAGAATCGAACAGGAGAACCACTTGCTGTGAGGCGACAACGCTAACCGCTGCACCACCGCAGCCATCATTTTCATCACAGAACATATTATTATATATATTGTAAAAACTTTTGTTGTAAATGACCTCATATCACCATATGCTGGTGTTAAGGAGGACTTTCAGTTTCCAGTGAGAGATCAGCCTTTTAGAAACTTATTTTATTTTGCTGAATCAAAGGAGGACGAACTGAGAAAATATCTGGCCATTATTCAGTTTTATATATTTTTTTCCCCTGTGAATTTTTCTTCTGACTGATTTGTATACTTGAATGTGCACTGCACTCAAATCTTGTCCTGTTTGGCAGCTCAGTGCTTCATGACCATTTTTCATGCTCTGTTACAGGAAAACTCCAGTGAATGCATTCTGTGCCCCAGTAACTCCAGTGAATGCATTCTGTGCCCCAGTCCCTGGTCTCCACTAAGGTTTGCATCAAGGTCAGACAGCCATGAGCTGTTGTACCTGGCAGCTCCTAACTAGTTCTTCAATTCCCAGGTCACTTTTATCATAGTCAGGACTTGTGTGTATCTATCACACAAGATAGAGCTGGCTTATGCGTCTGTTTCTTATTTTTTATTTATTTATTTTTTGCTTAATGTTTAACTCATTGATACGAACACTATTATAGCTAATGAGATGTAAAATGCCTGCAGCACTGGTACCAAATCAGCTGCCAGAGTATGTTAAAAAGATATTTAATTAAAAGTTTAAATAATGTTGTGCTTTAGCTTCTTAATTAAGTGTTTTTTAACATGTTAGGCTGCTTAATTGAGCTACCGAATGCAGTTTGTTCGGTAGTGAGATCATTTAACTGATCTCAGTGCTGTTTTGTTAATCAGTGCAAGAGACCCATTGCTGTTTTTTCTGGGTGCCTTCTACTCTCCATGCCTGTCAACCATCAGCTCCCTTCTACCGGTCTTGAGCCTGTTAATTTATTTACATTGGCTGCTTCAGTAATCATTGGTAGGGGAGAGAGCACTTACTGGAGAGGGCACTATCCAGGCAGCTGTTGGAGAGTGAGGCCTTTTTTTCTTTTTCTGTCCCTAATTCACATCTTTGTGGTTGACATGCATGCTTATTGTGTATTGGCCTGAAATGCCTTCTCTGACATGTGTACATGGATTTATAATACCAAGAGCATGCCCTCAGACTACCGTATTACATGCTGTATACTTCTCTGTCCAAGAGGTGTTGATATTGCAACTGACCAGACTACTTCCCTTCCCTCAGGATGGGCTAGCTTGGCATTCTCACTCTCCCTTATCACCATCTTTGAGGCTGGATCACTGTTTTATACCCTAATTGTCTAGACACAGTAGTTTATCCCTCTGCCTGACTGCCTGTGTAGTTAATGCTGTGGGCAGCGTGTGATCCTGCACTGTATGTGAAATGAGTTAACAGTAGATCATTTTCATTTGTTCCTGAATGAGTGGATTTTGATCCAACCCTCAGATCTGACTCACCCACCTTCTATAGATTTTGGGATCTGACTCTTGAGCTTCTCCCTTACCCATAATGCTCATGACCACTGCAATACCTCAGATCTCATTTGCCACTCTTCAGGTTTGGACAGGATAGTGATCTCTTGAGCTTTAGGGGTTTTGTGGGTTTTTGATTAGCATATTTAGCTAATTTTTCTTCCATATTAAACTTTTTTTTTTGTAGTCTTTTGTTAGTTTTTATTCTGTTTTATAGTATCTCCCTTACTCTTATACAAAGTTTTGTCTTAGTATCTTTTTTCCCATAGTTGTTAGCTTCTTCTGTAACTTCTTTACCTTATTTGGAGGTATTCCATTATTACCATTGTTGGTATTTTCTATCTTTCTCCTTATATAAAAAAAAGTGCAAACTTTCTTTTTATATCTTTAGATACTTACTGTTTGTAATTTTTGTGGGACCTTTCTTTTCTTCCACTATGGCCAACAAGCCAGCTGGTTTTAAGACATGCACTTCCTGTGGGCATAAGATTCTCAACTCTGATGCCCACAGGAAGTGTGTTTACTGCTTAGTTCTGTTGCATTTGGACAGTCCTTGTTCCATTTGTGCAGCCTTTAATTCTAGGGACATAGTGACAGGCAAAATAAACTTGCCATGAAAGGTCTGTTACCAGCTTCTGCTCCTTCTTCAGGTACCTCTACATCAAGCGCTCAAACCCCCTCACAAAAATCTAAGGGGCCTAGGGAGCACAGTAAACTCTCTCCTGTTCAGTCTCCAAAGAGTGTTCTTACATCTGAGCCACCCAAGAAGTTGCCTAAGACCTTGAATCCTAAACCTTTGGATCCGATCCTCATTGGGTCTCCATCCCCTCCGCCACATAGTCTGAGGTTTTCCCCTGAACCGGTGTCACCGAAATTGAGGTCTCCCTTTCTACAGGAGACACCCAAAAAGTCTTATAGGCCACCCTCCATGTCCTCCTCCATTAGGTCATCCTGAAGTCTGTCTGAGGCGGAGGTGGAAAGGATGATGAAAAAATTCCTCAGAACACAGATCCAGATGGATGTCTTGCTGGCTCCATCTTCCATCAGATCCGTGAGCCATAAACCATCTTTTCAGCCTTTTGTTGCTTCTTCTCTGTTCAGGCCATCCGGTTTGGAGCCTTCCGATCTGAGATCCCTGAGAGTCAAGTCGGCTGATACGATGATTCCTGTTTTCCACTCCAGCAATGTCCTGATCCTACCCCCATGGAGCATGATGATTCTCAGAACTGTAGCATCAGTTTCAGATCCAAGGGGTTGACTTTAACTCAGAAGATTTTGGAGCTGTCGCTTCCCCTTGAGGTTTTGGCACTGGACAGCTCAGCTCCGACTTGTCCTTTGGAGTGGAGGGTCGGGGAGGACCCAGGATTGTCTGCTCTGAGTGGATTGTCCTCTGCTTTACCTGGTCCTTCTGCTTTTCAATTGGTGGAGAGTGTTTTCTCTCAACCAACAGTAGTCTATACTCTTCCACCATCTGATCCATCATTTGTTCCCCCAGTCCCCCTTCGGATTCTGTGCCAGAGTCTGCTCATCCTACTCCTGAGGGGTAGCCAGTCCGTATGAGGTTCCAATCATTTCCCACCTCTTCCCACAAGGAATCTGTGTTCTTGGAAGCATTTGGGTCTGGACTATCGACATCTTTGGTTACCCCCCCAATGGATGATCTTGTAGACCTTGTCTCCCACAGGGCATGGAAGGAACTGGACACCATGGAACCACGCCCAACAAAATTTTAAGCACCCCTGCTGACAGACATTACTGGACTAATGAGATTCCTGTAGATGCCATGGGTGTTGTGGCAGCCACAAGAAAGGAGCTGGCTGGACAAAGCTCCACTGTTCATTCCCCTAACAGAGGGTCTAGGGTGTTGGACAGGTTTGGGAAGCAAGTGTATACATCAGTGACATTTGCTGTGTGATTGCTGAACTACCTGGCACATTTCACCAAATTACAGAAGGACTTGGTAAAAGAACTCTCTAATTCTGCCCCAGGATCCATGTCTGCAGAAGAACAGAAATGTTTTCCCTCATGACTGACCACCCTACAATCTATTACAAATGCATCCATGAGGTTAATCTCACCTGCAGCTGAAGGTACCTCAAGGGCAGCCAGTTCAGGCATAGCCATAAGAAGACATACTCCAGTTAAAAAAAAGCTATTGAAAGCACTGTAACTTTCAGAATCGTAATTTATTAAACAAATTGTGCGCTTTCGTCCAACTAATTTACAGACTTCTTCAGAATCAATTACACAATTCAGCCACACCTTTTTTATCCCTTTCATTTAAAAATCACATGACCTTATACATCAGTGCAATAATGCAATTAATTCAACTAACATAGCATAAAAATATGCTTATTTTAAAGCCAAAATATTTTTTTAAATGTTTTTTTTTTTTTTTTTTTTTACAAAATGTAACACAAAATAATAAAAAGCTATTGTTATTTTATACTTTATAAGACAAAAGTGTTAAAATACTAATGAAATCTGTTCATTGAGACCTGGCGGCACACACACATTTAATCTAAGTTGCCACAAAGTCTCTTTATGTTCTATCAAATCATCTCACAGTCCACCTTTCAGGCTCATAACTACTGTATCCATTCCAAAAAATAAAAAAGCCATGTTCTGGGTATTTTTTCCAAATGTTTATACAATGAATTATTAGTCTGCTTCTTCTTAATATCGAACATGTGTTCATAAATATGTTCTTAGAATGTACACTGGGTCTTCCCCACGTAGAAACTGTCAGATTCTTTACACTTTGCTAAATATTTAACTCCTATAGAATTACTGTGAGAGAAGGAGCTTTGAGCAGCCTATCTGTCCCTGGATGAGTGGTTTCAGCCCAGTAATTAGTAGTTTATTGGCCATTTTGGGCTAATTTTCATCTCTTTCATTTCCCTGCTATAAAACCCGCATTTGCGTGGTTTTGCACACCAATCAGCGCAGGTTACCTAGGGTATAACTATTCCCGGCTCCACAAAGTGTACTCTTCAGTTTTTCCCTTGGAACTAGACAAACATTCAACTTAAACACTCAAATCATTCACTTCTCATCCCTGCACTTGCCCAAACCTCATAGCAAGCACTACTAAACCTTAGCACTAGACCCCCCTGTACTGTAGAGAAGGGCAAGGCTCTTTATTCGACCTTACCAGCCAATCAATAAAACAGTTCACTGTACCTATTCAGCATGTCCAAAGGGCAGTTTCAGGTGTACTCTCCAGTCCAACTGGTGAATCTGGGCATTTTGAGGCAATGTTACAATTGCCTTATGTACACAGACAACCCTCTCCTCTTTCCACCAAACACTAATACATGCGAGAGATGCAATTATACAGCCAAACTGGAGGCTAAACTCTCTCAACCCAAGACTGGATCAGGCAGTCAAGAGGAGAAGGGAATTACTTGCATCACACCACCAGTCTCACATAAACCTATGGAACCAGCATTGGCAAAAAACACACATAAATATACAAAAACATACTCGGAGGCTCTAAATAAAAATCTGCAAAAGCAACAGAGACCTCCAAAGCAGAAGTCCAAGCAACCTCCACCCCCTCCCCCCCATGAAACACATACTTCAAAAAACCAGTGTGCCACACAATCACAGCCCTTAAGGCAAAATAACATATCCAACACACTAGTAATAGGTGACTCCATAGTCAGGCACACTGACGTCCCACTCACTAGGCTGAACAAGGAGAAGGTTACTGTTAGTTGCCTGTCAGGTGCTAGGATCCGCCACATAACACAAGCACTCAGGTCACTCCAGAACAAGTACAAATATGACTCTGTCATTATCCATGTTGGTGTGAATGACCTGAGCAGTACCTCCCTGGACTACATGAAAAGAGACATGGAGGAGCTCTCTGATCATGTACCTGGTATGACCCTGACCCTGAGTAGCATCCTGTCCTCACCAAGAATGATACCGTGGTATAGTGAAAAAATTATCAATTTCAACAACTGGCTAAGCTTCTGGTGTCATTTAAAGAGGATCCAGTGTCTGTCAGCCTGGGATGACATGCTCGACAAGCCACACTGCTTTTCTAGAGACGGCTTGCACCACTCACTCTTAGGCTTTCAAATACTGGACAAGGCTCTTGCCACCTCACATAGTGCCTTTTTTAGGCAAGGCTCAAAAGACAAACCCACCGCTGTAAATAGCACAAGTAACAAAAAAACTGAGGGTAATGCTGCTCAATGCCAGAAGTCTAAACCTCAAAATACACACACTCAAGGCACTCCTCAGTATGGAGAAAATCGATATATGTGCAGTAACAGAAACCTGGTTTAAGGCTCCAGAGAGCCCCCCAGCACTACCAGGCTACAAATATAAAGGTCCTACCAAACACCCTGATATTGGGTGATTTCAATTATCCAAACATTAACTGGGAGAACTACTCAAGTACGAACTGCCTGGCCCAACATTTCCTAGAATTTATAAATTCAAATGCCCTGGATCAACTGGTTAACACCCCCACCAGAGGTGACAACATATTGGACCTGGTCATCACCAACATGGGCAACCGGTGTTCCACACCGGAGGTCAGCCCCTCGCTGGTTAGATCTGACCATAAACTAATCACTCTGGATATCCACATTCCGCCTCCACCACCGGTCAAAGAAACCACCATGAAAAACTTTTCAAAAGCAAACTTCATGTTACTTACGACCGAGGTGGGAAGTTTCAAAGCCCCCATGCTAAAGGATAATGCTGTCCAAGTTGCAAAATCCTTTACTAATGCACTCTACGGGCACCTACAAGAATGCATGGATCGTGCTATCCAACAAAACCAAGACTCACTCCTCCAAGAAAAGGAAACCAGTGTGGTGGACCCCTGCCATAAACAAGCTATACAATAGAAGAAGGAAACTAGTACAGAAAAGAGTAAAATCCCAAGAAGGGAAGACATCCCTGATCAGTATCAGCAAGAAACTACAATCAGTCATAAAATCATCCAAGGCTAGCTTTGAAAGATAAATTGCCATGGACTCCAAAGATAACCACAAGGCATTATTTAGCTATGTCAAGAATCTAAGTGGCAACTCTCAGATCTGCTCGGAGTTAGTGCAGAATAACACAAAATACATTGAACCGACCGATATAGCCAACATCCTGGCAAACAGGTTCAGTGCAAACTTCACCCCCCTCTCACCCCCAAAAGGGCCCGTAACTATACCAGAAGAATGTAGTGCCCCTGAAATCACAGACACTCAGGTTAAAACATCCCTTTCCAAAGCCAAAAACACAGCATCAATGGGACCGGATGGTGTCCCAGGCTGTGTCCTACACGAGCTCAAAGATGAGCTAACCCCTCACCTAAACACACTGTTTAAACTCAGCCTCTCCACTGGCTACGTGCCCACAGAGTAGCGCACAGCAACGGTTATTCCACTCCACAAAGGTGGAGCCACAATGAACCCTGGGAACTATCGCCCTATAAGCCTGACTACCTTGGTCTGCAAAGCTATGGAGCGCATCATCATGGATCTCATTAACAGAGCCATTGGAAACCTCCAAACACTGGACCCAACCCAGTTCAGCTTTGTTAAGGGCAGATCATGCCTCCTAAACCTGGTGGACTTCTTTGAGACAGTTACCAAGGCTATAGACGAGGGAAAGGTGGTCCACACAGCCTACCTAGACCTCACAAAGGCCTTCGACATTATTCCCCACTCAGGTATTATAGACAAGCTCACCAGCCTGAACATAAACCCCTACGTCACGAGATGAGTTGCCAACTGGCTCACGGACAGAACCCACATGGTAAGAGTTGCAGGAGCTAGGTCTGACTCTAAACCTGTTACAAGTGGCGTTCCCCAGGGCTCAGTCCTAGGACCCCTCCTGTTCGGCATATACCTCTCAGAGGTACAGGCAAGAACAGGAGGACTATGGCTCACCAAGTTCGCAGACGACTGCAAACTAGAGGCTATAATTGACTCTCTGGCTGACACAGACATCCTCCAAAAGGGTCTCACTGAGATAGATACCTGGTGTCAAAACCATGGTCTCAAGCTAAATGCCAAAAAGTGCATAGTCATCCCCTTTGGAAAAAGCAAAGTACCCACAAACTACCACATAGGTATAGCCCCCTAAATACGGAAGGTGTAATAAGGGATCTGGGGACCCAAGTAGATAGTAACCTCTCCTTTGATAATCACATTGCCAAAGTGGTTAGAAAATCCTTCTATGAGGCCCACCTAATCACAAAAGGGTTTGCATCCAGATCGAAAGAGGTCATTGGGCCCCTCTACGCATCACTCATCAGACCCATCATAGAGTACAATGCCCCATTTGGGATGTACCTTACAAGACACCTGCAACAACTGGAAAGACCACAGAAGTCCCTCACCAAGATGATCACTGGTCTCAAGCAGATGCCCTATGCAGTTCGACTGAGGCACAGGGAACTAATCTAAGGGGGCGGCAAAAGCCAACACATTCCGGCTAGGCTTATAATTGCCTTCGGGCAGATCGCCTAGTAACTACTTATGAACCTATGAACATGTATAATGAAAAGGAGTACGTACCAACTGATTGCTAATATTAACCTTACCAGTCTCCAGTATATATTTGCACTGGTTACAACACCCACATTTGAATGTACCTAACCTCTTATTAGATCATTCATTTAGTTGGGCATCATTTTCCAATAAATTTTTTTAAGGACCTACCTTTTTTTATACACTGTTCTATGTTTTTCTCCCAAAAGATCCATTAAACCATCAAAACACTGAAACACTAATTGTCCTATAAATAAACTTAAGTTCCAGTGTAAAAGTAGTAATAAATGAACACATATATATTCACCCTTAGGTTGTGTTCACATGTCCATACTAAACTTAGCTTCTCTAGCTGTAAGGATTGGTGTTAGCTCACCACTATACCTTTTCCTCATAACCTCCAAATACATATCTCTCACCAAATCCACTATACCCTGTAGTCCAAAAACATTTATGACAACTTGTTACCTTTTAATTCATATGTCATGTTATCTGATACCATTTTTGTTAATCTAACAAACTGTCCTTTAACAATACCTCTTTTTTGGTGCTGCAAGTGGCAGCTGGTATAATGTACTAGCCCATTAGAATAGGTGGGCTTCCTATAAATGATACTAACTGTGGCTTCTTTGGCAGCATCCTATTCATTATATATTCATTATATGAATTTCCAAAAAGGTGTGGAATTTAAATAATCCACAAACCCTTGTACCTCAAATTCACTTGCTTCCCAAGCTATAAAGATGTCTTCCAAAAAACATGAGTATAGCTGCCATGGGGCAGGCTTGAACACATTAAATACATGTTATTTTTCCCATTGCACCATCACAATGTTAGCAAATATGGCGGCACAAGAGGGACCCCATAGTCGCACCTTTCTTATGTTGATAATACTGACTGTCTATATGCACAAAGTTATAATGCAGCACCATTTCTAACAGGGTATCTAAAACATTTATTTCATTGTTATCAAAAACACCTGCTTCATCTAAAAAATCATGACACATTTCCATACCCTGGACATGTGGTATTACATTAAAAGAATTTGCAACATCCACTGTTAAAAAAGCCAAATTTTGGGTATATTTCATTTCTCATAATTTTGACAAAAAATCCTCCCAAGAATCCCAACAAAGATGTTTTTGTTCTTTTAGTAAATCTTTCACTTTAGGCATAAGGAGATGTGCCTGAATGTGGTTGTGCGATTCTTTGGAGCCCTTCGAGGTGTAATTCATCAATGCTTCTTTTGATGGTACTTCTTTGTTTGGGCCAACCATTAAAGAGACTCTGTTCTGCAGTAAACGGGGCAGAAAGACCTTGTCTGCCATCGGAATCCACTTATCTACCCTGCAGAGACTTTTTTGTAGAAATCAATTTGGTGGGAAGAAGATGTAGTTCTGTAAATCTCAAGGTCCTTTCCAAGCGTCATGCAGGGATTTTTCCCTGAGAATTGGGGGGGGGGGATAACTACAATAGTAGACATTCCCCAAGTGGCAGAGGGGGTCCGTACAACCAAGGATCTCAAGATTCCTTCTCGGACAGATCCTTCCAGCACTCCTGACAGGCTGGTCGACTGTCCCACTCTGGAGGCAGTTGGGAGTGCTTATCATTTCACCAAAAAGTCTGGATAGTCATCACCAAAGACTGTTGGCTGCAAAGGATCATATCCAGAGGATATTTCATTCCATTTTTACAGTTTCATGTAAAAAAGAGGAAAGTCCCCCCCCCCCCAATGTTCCACCCAATCAGAGGGAACTACTAGGTCAAGAGATCAGAAAGTTGCTAGACAAGAGAGTCATACAAGAGGCCCCCCCAGACCAAGCAGAATCCAGAATTTACTCAAGGTTCTTTTTATTGCCAGAAAAGACAGGGGACCGGAGACCTATCTTGGATCTCATTTATCTAAATCAGTTTGTAATGAATTCCAAATTCTAGATGGTCATGGTTCAGCCCATTTTACCTTTCCTACAGAAGGATGACTAGATGTGCTCAATCGATCTTCAAGGTGGATACTATCACATCAAAATGAACAGGCGCTCTCAAAGGTATCTATACTTCTGGCTGGGAGCCAGTCACTATCTGTTCAGAGCGCTGACCTTCAGTCTCACCACTGGCCCCAGTGTGTTCACCCAATGCATGGCAGCAGTAGCAACTCACCTGAGACTCCTCGGATTCAGAGCATTTCCTTACTGGGACAATTGGCTCCTCACTGCACTGACCAGGCATCTGCTCGGAAAAGCCAGAGGCTATGAGCTGTTTTACTCACTGGGAATCACTACCAAAATGTAGAAATCACAACTTCAGGTAGTCCAAGTCTTGGAGTTTATAGGGGTTCATTTAGACATGGTCAGTTATGTAGCTCTTCTGCCTCAAAACAAAGCTCTTACATTGAAGACGCATGTCAGACAGATTCCTTCTCTTCTTTCTCCACCAGCAAAACTGGTCCTCATGGTACATGGATTGATGGCTGTTGCAATTACTTTAATTCCCACTGCTTGTCCCCACACAATAATTCCTCAGTGGACCCTAGCAGTGCAATGATCCTTTCATCAACACCCCATAAGACATCTGATAAAACTGTCTCAGCCTTGCAGAAAGTTGCTTCTTTGGTGGATTCACTCTGAGGAGTTTGGTCAAGGGTGTCCATTTATCTTTCCTCCCCCGACCTCCATGTTGACTACTGATGCCTCCTGATTGGGGGGGGGGGGGGCATTACCTGGGAAAGAATGTTCAAGGCACGTGGTCCCCACAAGAGACCAATTTGCATGTCAGTGTCCTATAGATGAGAGTGGTGCTTCTAGCATTGCAGAACTTTCTCCCTCTAGTCCCTCTAGGGACTATTGCAATACAAATGGACAACATGTCAGTAGTCTGGTACATCAACAATCGGGGGGGGGGGTCAGATCCTACCCCATTTGTGGAGAAGCAATGAGAGTATGGCAGTTAGCGATCTCATGCAACTGCTTTCTTGTAGAGATGCACATACATGGGAAATCCAACATTCTAGCGGACAAACTCAGCAAGACCATTCTCATGCCTCATGAGTGGTCTCTCAACCAGTCAGTGGTGAACATGATCTTCCACAAATGGGGTCACCCTTGCTGTGACATGTTTGCATCTCCCCAAAACAAAAAAATGTAGCAGGTTCTTTGTCTTTATCCCACCTCAGGGACAGTCGACAACAGATGTTTTAGTCAATGTTTGGCCCTCCATTCTCCTTTATGCTTATCCTCCCCTGCCTCTCATCCCCATGTTTCTTCAGAAAGCACTTTGGTTGAAGAGTGCAGTAATCCTCATTGCTCCCTTCCTGGTTTGACAAGTGTGGTTCTCCTTCCTTTCGTCTTACGTAGTACATCCTCCATGGACACTGGTTTCCAGTCCAGACCTCCTATCAAACCCACCAGGGCAAATTCGTCCAAACATTGCAAGCCTCAAGGTGACCGCATGGTTTTACCACTTCCAGTGATGTCTAGACATTCCAGGCTTTCCTCCCCAGTTCGAAAAATCCTACTCTCATCTTATATTTTTATTTATTTTATTTATTTATTTTACATTTGTTAACCGGGCTAGTCTGGCTGGATACATGTCCATTTTCAGCAGAGGCCCGAGGAGAAAAGCTCCACTATCAGACTAAGACACTACAGATTAGGAAGTAACTAAATAAAAACAAACAAACAAATAACATAATGTACTCAGGTGAAAAAACAATTACATATATGGTTTTCATGGACTAGTCTAAATAAATGACAAACAAAGTTCAGACAAGGGGATGAGGAGAATAAGCTCAAGTCTTAGATAATACAAAATAAAGTTAAAAAAATATCAGTAGTAACTGGTCGTGACAACAAAACAGGTATTGCTAAACTAAATATTATACAGTGTTAAGTATGCAGGTTGCTAGAGAAACATGTATTATACAGTGTTAAGTATGCAGGTTGCTAGAGAAACAGGGTAGTAAATGTAGTTATTGTTAAGGAAAAGGGAGAAAATAAAGTAAACTGAAAGAGGAAAAGTACAGTAATTATTAGGTACAAGTATTACGGACTAAGTAGGTCAAGGGAATAGCCAGTTGTAGAAGGAGAGGAGGAGGTAAAGATATTGATGAAATGTAAATGTAGCAGTATAATAGGAGCTCAGCTAAAATGAGCAAGAGACAGAAAAACAGAAAGTCAGAGGGGATGCAAACAGAAATTTGAAAAGAGTGATGGTTGAAAGGGGGCTGTGGAAGTCAGTGAAAGTTAGTACAGGGGAGCAGAAGTACTCAGGAGCAGAGTAGAGTGAGTAATAAGGTACTTGAGTTCAGTCGATTGGAGCACGGACATAGCCAATGAATTAATAGGTGAGTTTTCATTTGTTTTTTGAAAAGGTGACATGAGGCTAGGGAGGTCAGCTCTGCTGGGAGTTTATTCCAGTAAGAACCGATAGTGTTTGCAAATAGGAATCCCTGATTTATTATGAGATTTCAATGTGGTAACTAGAAGCTTGTTGGCTGATCTGAGTGTAGTGAGATTTTTATAAGGAGTGATGATTTTGTTTAGTATGGGTGTGTTGGAGGGGTAATGTAGAATTTTAAAAGTGATGATCAGTTGTTGTAGGAGTATTAGGTTTGGGAGTTCAAGCCAGTTTAGTTTCTTTAAGTTATGACAGTGATGAGTTTGGAATGGAGAGCCAGTGGCAAATCTGGCTATACTGTGGTAGGCATTATTTAGTTTTTTCAGATTAGCTTTAGATATGTTGATAAAGGAAGGAGAGGCATACAGTAATGTAGAAATAAGGTGAGTTTGGGCTAGAGCCACTCGGGAAGTAGCTGTAAGAAAGGGCTTAAGTCTGTACAAGGCACCAATTTTTTTATTGACTGTCTTGATAGTTAAATCAATGTGATGGTCAAAATTTAGCTGATTATCTATGGTGACACCCAGCAGTTTGGTGCAATAGTCAGGTTTGATGATAGTGCCATTACGGGACGCAAGGGAAAAGTAATTGGGGTGGATTTAAAGGTTGGGGTGAAGAGTAGTAGTTTTTTTTTTTGGGATTTAGGAGGAGACAGATGTGTTGAAACCATTTTTCTGCTGCAGTGAAGACCAATTGGGTAGCAGAGTGGAGTTCTGCTGGGAAGAGGCAGAGCAGATGAGAGGAATCATCTGCATACTGTATACAAGTGGATGTAGGGAGGAAGTGGGCAGGTTATTTATGAAAATTGAGAAAAGTAGGGGACCTAGGATGGATCCTTGTCGCCAATAGTAACTGGGAGTTGAGAGGATAGATGGCTGTCCCAGAGGACAGCTTGTTTTCTATTAGTCAAGTATGAGTCGAACCATTGTAAAGCTTGTGAATCCAGTGAGAGGATTTTAAGGTATCAAGGAGAAGTTGATGGTTGACCATATCAAATGCTTTTGAGAGGTCCAAGAATAGTGCAGAGGAGAACAGGTTGTTATTGCGTTTTATTGATAGTGTCAGTGAAGGAGAGAAGGCTAGAGGTACTGTGGTGTGGTCTAAAACCATGTTGAGAGTCCACACAAGTTGTTATTCAAGAGATAATGTAGAAGTTGATGGTGAATGCAGCTCCATTATTTTGGATAGAGGAGATAGAAGGGCAATAGGTCTAAAATTGAGAGTTCATTGGAGTTTCCTCCTTTATGGAGGAATAATATGAGATTTTCCAGCAGGATGGGATTTTGGATTCAGTTATAGTTCTGTTTATTAAGATGGAGACTGGGTAGGCTATTTCAGTTGCAGCTAGTTGTAGATATTCGGCTGGTAGTTTGTCAGCAGAGGCAAGGTTTGAGTTTCATAGTAGTTTACGATGTAGGTTGTTGATACGGTATTAAACTTTAGCGTGGGTACTGTTTTGAGTGGGGGTAATTTGGAGGGATGGGGGGGTCATGGTGCTTGCAAGAGAGGTGACAGTTTCAGAGAAGAAGTTGTTGAAAGTGTCGGCTATTATGTTAGGTTGTGTTTGTGCTAAGCTAGCTGGGGTAGGTGTTTTGGTGTTGCCTGGATGGAGTAGTTTGTTTATTCCTGACCAAAATTGTTTTGGGTTTTGATTTTGGTTTTGTTGATATTGAAAGTGGTAGTTTTTCTTATCCAGATAGGTAAGTTTCTTTGTTTTGTTTCTGAGGTGTTTGAAGTTTTGATGGTCAATAGGGTTTTTTGTGGATCTCCATTTCTTCCATAATTTATTCCTAGCTCGCATAGTTTGTTTAGTAGTTTTAGAGAGCCATGGGGCTGCTTTGGAACTGACTCTGACTAAGCGGGAAGGGGCATGCTGGTTGAGAATTTGTAGGAAGGTATTGTTGAAGTGGGTTACTGTGTCATCTATGGGGAGGTATTTTAGGGTTGACCAGTTATATTCCTTAAGTTCATTTTGAAAGGATGTTAGGTTGAATTCAGATGTTAAGTTGTCAATCTCGCCTTCATTCTTGCTTGATGGGTTCGGAGCCGATCCCTCGGCTCCGACTGCCTGCTTTAGCTCGAGAACTCCTTTTACCAGCTCGAGGCAGCCCCATATCCCATGATGCAAGGCAGGAAGTACCCAGATCTCGCTTGCCGCTTGGGAGGTCTTCTTTACCAGCTCCTGGTAAGTAATTCACATTTGTGACTTTAAGCCCCTTTTAGTTAAAAACTTTTGTTTTGATAGTTTAACTTTAAATTTAACTTTTCTGACAGAAATCCCTGTCTCTTTTAATTTTTTAGTCAGTTAATTTCCCTGTCCCATCCCCTGTTAGGGTGTGTGTGTTGGTATTTTTACTAAATACCTTTTGGTATTAGTTTAATTTAATTGGACTGGTGTGTGTGTGTTTTGTTAGGCACCATGTCTAAAGAGAGGGTTTCAGGTTTTAAGAAGTGTGACTGTGCTGTCAGAAGATGTCTCTGACAGACGGTCACACTTCTTGCCTGTACTGTTTAGGCCCTCTTCACCTGCAGGACTCCTGTGTTATTTGTCACCCTTCAGCCAGAGAGTCCTGCAGGAGAAGGAATAAGTTGATTCTCAGGGGTCTTCTTGCCGGAGGGCTCTCCGCCAAGTCGGCCCCACAAAAATCAACTAAATCTGCCAAGACCCAGGCTTCTGTTCTAAGCCTGTGGCCTCGGCTCCGACTGATAGAGTTGAGATCGGCCCGCTGGAGCCGATTCTGATCCACTAAGCTTTCGGCCGATGGCTATCGGTGCCGAATCTGCTGACCACTGTGGTGTCGGTTCACCGCCCGACACCCACGCGGGCATCGGTGTCGGCTCCAATCGGCCCGACACCCATGTGGCACAGGCATCGGTGTCGGCCCGATCGGCTCCGACACCGCTGCTGTATCGGCCCGCTGGAGCCGATACATCGAGGTTCTGCCGGCTCCGAAATCGGTGCCGACAGGATCAGTAATATCGGCTCCGATGACCCATTCCAGGAAGAGGTCGAGGTCTCCTTCCTGAGCCGATACTTTCGGCCTCGCCTCTTCTATCGGAACGGAGCCATCGGAGCCGATCTTCAAGGTCATCCAGGTTGTCAGACCATGACCTAGAGAGAGTGGTCAGTAGATTGCTCAAGTCATAGGTACTGGCCCAAATGCTACACAGTCCGTCTCAGCAGACGACTGTTGGTCCACACCCCGTTACAGTTCCTCCTTCAACTCTATCCCAGAGCTTGGAGTTGGAGTCTTCGGGCATGGTTACTGCTACGGCTGGAGGACGGATACCCCCTTCTGTTCCTTCAGCCCCTACTCTTATCTCCTCTTCCTTAGAGGGATTCGGTGGTCGGGCTTCCATGGTCTCCTCCGAGGGGGTGAGTGGCATCGGACCCTTGTCCGAACCCGCTCTTCCCCTTGGAGCCTCGGCCTTGGTGAGCTCGGCTCCGACATCTGCCTCGAGACTTCCCTTCGGTGGCCCCTGGAGTTCCTAGCTCTTCGGAGCGGGGTCTCTCGGACCTGCCTGGGAGGGGAGCATTCGAGGTGATGAAGAGTGTACTGGCCACTGGTATCAGTCAGCAGTCTCTTCCCGTAGCTCCTCCCTCTATTGTACCTGTTGACATCTCTGCCACTTCTCTTGCTACAGGACCCAGAGATCCTCCGCCTCAGGTTTCCCCATTGGGAATTTTTGCCTCTTGCGAGGATTCTCCTGATGTTTCGGGAGATCCTCCTAGGAAGAGGACTTGTAAGAGGAAGCATGTAGACTCCCTGAGTCTGTCACTTGGATACTGACTTTGATGAGTCAGAGGGATCCCCTAGATCCTCTCTGAGGATGTCTCCTTCTCAGACATCCTAGAACTTCTGAAACAGAGGGAAACTGGCCCACCAACAATCCCTCTGAGGATGAGTCAGTATACCTAGAGGCGTTTGGATCTCGGCCCTCCACCTCCTGGGTGTCTCCGCCTTCGACCCCTTATGCAGGTTATTGCACCTAGCGTGGACAGCTCCTGACTCTGTAGAGCCAGTCCCTAGGAGGCCTTCTAAATTTATAACTGCCCCTAGTGACAAACAATTCCTTACCAAGGGTGTCCCCGCTGATGCCATGGTGGTGGCTGCGGCCACCAAAAAGGAACTTGCAGATCCTTCCGTGCCCGCCCATCCTCCTAATAAGGACTCTAGGACCATGGATAGGTACGGCAAGCGGATGTCTCCCCCAGCGACCTTTGCTATGCTCGCTGAATTATCTTTGTCACTTCACCAGACTCCAGAGAGATATCCTGAAGGAGCTGGGAGAAGTAGTTCAGGATCCTACAGCTGCAGGGGCCCAAGAAAAGATTGCTTCGCAGCTAGGAACCCTCAATTCCATTGCTAACTCCTCCATGCTAATATCTTATGCTGCTGATGGAGCGAGTAGAGCCGCAGGCACGGGTGTGGCGCAGAGACGCCAAGCGAGGAAGCGGCTATGTGATTTTTGGATCCCTTTAAGGCCCTTCACAAATTCTCCCTTTGATGGGTCAGCTTTGTTTGGCCCTCAGGTGAAGGAAACCTTGACCAGGTGTGAGCAGGACGGCAAGACTCTTTCTGCTGTTGGAGTCCGTTTTTCCACCCTTCTAGGCCTTATCCCAAAGGACAGAAGGGTGGGAAGATGTGGTTCCAGAATCCCAAGGAGTCACGCCGGATTCACGTGGTCAGTTTACCCCTAGAGGCAGAGGGGTAACAACAATAGACGCCGCCTAGAGGCAGAGGGGGTCCAAGAATCAGGGCAACAGGGAGTCTCTTCCTGAGAAGCCCTTTCAGCATCCCTGAGGTGTTGCCCGGCTGTCCCTCCTTGGAGGCAGTCGGGAAGATTATCACTGTACCCAGAAGCCTGGCATTCCCTCACTCAAGACAGATGGGTACAGTCGATCATATCCAAGGGTTACATAATTCCTTTCGAGGAAAGTCCCTTCCCTCAAGTTCCCTTCCAGATGTACCACCGGTCTAAGGGACATTGCAGAGTTAGAGATCGCAAAACTACTGCAAAAGAGCCATTCAGCCAGTCACAATAGACCATTCAGAGCCCGGAATCTACTCAAGATTCTTTTGGTCCCCAAAAGACGGGAGACTGGAGACCAATATTGGATCTCAGCAGACTCAACAAGTCTGTCAGGAAGACAAGATTCGAATGGTCACTCTTCAGTCAATTCTGCCCTTCTTACAGAAGGACAACTGGATGTGCTCAATAGATCTTCAGGATGCACTATCACATCAAAATTCACAGACGCCCAGGAGATTTCTCCGCTTTGGCTGGGGTCCAGTCATTTCCAGTTCAGAGCCCTGCCCTTTGGTCTCACTACAGCCCCAGAGTGTTCACCAAATGCATGGCAGTGGTCACGGCTCACCTGAGACGCCAAGGATTCCAGGTGTTTCCAGATCTCGACGACTGGCTCCTGTCAGCCACCACCAGGCATCAGCTTATACAAGCCAGGGATTACACAATAGACCTTTGTTCTCATTTGGGCATCTCAGTCAACTCAAAAGTCATCCTTATCGCCCTGCCAGTCTATTACCTTCATAGGCGCAAACTTAAACACTGTTCGGATGTCAGCTACCCTTACAGAACAAAGAGTTTCAGACATTCAGACTCATGTCAGGATCATTCTGGCCAGCAAGAAGGTACAGGCCAGAATGGTTCTAAAGGTACTAGGTCTTATGGCTGCGGCCATCACTCTTCTTCCCCTGGCTCAATTCTACATGCGCCTCCTTCAGTGGATGCTGTTCACACAGTGGTCATACCAGCAACTCCCAATGCGTCACCAGATTCTGGTGACACAAACATGCAAAGAACATCTTGCTTGGTGGATCACATCGTCTCAGGTTCACCAAGGCAGGTGCTTTGTACCTCCGTCCCGATAGCCACTGTCACCACGGATGCCTCCTGATCGGGTGGGGGTCATTATCAGGGCAGGATGGTTCATGGGACGTGGCAACCGCTCGAGTACCATCTGCACATAAATGTCCTGGAGATGAGAGCAGTGCTTTTAACGTTGCAAGCCCTCAACGACTTTCTTCCCGTAGGGACAATTGCAGTCCACACAGACAACATGTCTGTAGTTTGGTATATCAACAAACAGGGCGGAACCAAGTCCTACCCCTTGTGTCGAGAAGCTCAGACTATGGCAATGGGCGATCTCCTCTCATCGGTTTCTGGTAGCAACGCATATCCCTGGGAAAACCAACATTATAGCGGACAGATTGAGCAGAGCTATTCTCATGCCTCACGAGTGGTCTCTCAAGCAATCCATAGCGGAAGAGACTTTTCTGGAATGGGGTCGGCCATGTTGGGATCCTTTTGCTCCTCCCCAAAACAGCAAATGTCCAGACTTCTTCAGCCTCTTCCTCTATCAGGCCATCCCCCAGAGACGCTCTGACCCAGGATTGGCCCCAGGGACTTCTTTATGCCTTCCTCCATTTCCTCTGATCCCTCAGGTGATCCAGAAAGCTACCGCTTTGAGAGCCAAATTGATTCTCATTGCCCCTTACTGGCCTCGACAAGTTTGGTTCCCGTTCCTCCATCATCACCTTTTGGTGCAGCCGTGGCATCTGGACCCAGTGCCAGATCTACTGATTCACCAATCCGGTCAGCTGCACCGGTCAATCCCTTCTCTCAACCTCACAGCATGGTTGCTCCACTTCCTTCCTTAGCCAGGCTTCCTTTGATCTCTAACTCAGTTAGAGATATCATAGTAGCTTCACTAAAATCCTCTACCAGGAGGATTTACACAAGCAAATGGAACGTTTCTCTTATTGGGCTAAGGCCCAAAATATTGATCCTTTACTGCCCCTGTTCAGGCAGTTCTGGACTTCTTAGCAGAGATTTTCCATGCAGGCTCCTCTTCTTCCACAGTCAGAGTTCAGTTGGCTGCTATTTCTAATTTTCATGTCGGGATAGCAGATCATAATATTATGTCCCATAGGCTCTGCAGGGCCTTTTGAAAGGAATTTTCCTACTAAAGCCTCCAATCAGGAATCCTCCTCCTCAGTGGGATTTAAATTTAGTGCTGACATCCTTGATTCTTCCCCTTCGAGCCAGCTGTTTCTTGTTCCCTGAAATATCTTTCTTGGAAAACTTTATTCCTAGTGGCTATTACATCTGCCAGGAGGGTGTCTGAACTTCATGCTCTTTCGGTTCGACCCCCTATTTGATTTTTCACAAAGACAGAGTATCTTTGAGAACTAATCCATCCTTTTTACCTAAGGTCGCTCAAAACAATCTGAATCAATCTATTGATCTCCTGTATTCTTTCCCAACTATTCAGATAGAGCTGAACAAAGCTACATTATCTTGACGCCCACCGTCAGCTTAGATATTATTTGGACAGAACAACAAAATTTGGAAAATGTGATCAAATTCTTGTTTCCTATGGATAATAAAAAAGGCCTTCCTGTTTCTAAAGTGACTTTGTCCAGATGGCTTTCTTCGGTCATCACTGAAATTTATACGATCAGGGGAAAACAGCTGTGCTCAAAACCTAAAGCACATTCAACTAGGAGTTTAGCTACTTCTACAGCTTTTCAAGCTAGACTGCCTTTAGATACTATTTGTGCAGCGGCCACTTGGGCCACTCCTCACACTTTTGTTTCCCATTACAAATTGGACTTGGCCTCCAGGGACAGAGCCAGTTTTGGCTCTACAGTCCTCAAGAGTTTGTTCCATTGAGCCACCCAGGATAGAGGTGCTAGGACGGTCCCATCAAGCAAGAATGAAGCGAGATTGACAACTTAACATTAAGAAGTTATGTACCTACCATAACGCTCCATGTTAGTTGTCTTCTCGCCTTCTTTCTGACCCTCCCTCCTTCCCCCTGGCCTGGACAGACCTTGTATAAGAAACTATAATGCTAAAGACCATTCAGACCTGGTCCTTTTTCCATTTGTAAGTTTCTTCTTCCTTCGGGAAGTATTGTTTATGCTTGGTGTTATTGCCCTTTTGTCAACAAACGAGATCTGGGTACTTCCTGCCTTGCATCATGGGATATGGGGCTGCCTCGAGCTGGTAAAAGGAGTTCTCGAGCTAAAGCAAGTGCCGAGTCGGAGCCGAGGGATCGGCTCCGAACCCATCAAGCAAGAAAGAAGGCGAGAGAAGACAACTAACATGGAACGTTATGGTAGGTACATAACTTCTTATTTTGTTATATTTGGTTCGATAAGTAGTTGGCTTGGGATTGTTGAATTTTTGTTTAGTAATAAAGGTAGGGAGGTGGTCGCTGATATTGTCAGGGAGTATTCCTGTTTTATAGGAGAGGGGATTGTTGTTGGTCAGTATCCAGTCTAGAATGGTTTGTTTGTGGGTGGATTTATGTATTCTAGTAGGGGAGTTGATGGTTTGATGAAAGTTAAAGAGGTTAAGGTGAGTGGTGGGTTATGGTTTCCTGGGGAAAGCTACAGGAAGCCCAGCTTAGGATATTTTCTAGGGTATAAATGTTATTGCCTGGGGGGATGTAGGAGCATATTATGTTTATAGCCTTGGATTTATTGATGTGGAGTTTGGTACAAAGTATTTCAGCATTTGCTGGGGAGGGAGGTAAGGAGTCAATTAAGGCTACCTTAAGTTGGGATTTGAATAGGAGGGCCACTCCTCCGCCTTTATTAAGGCGATCCTGCCTTAAGGTGTTGTAGCCTGGGGAGTGAATTGTCTTTGGTACTGGGTTTAAGCCAGGTTTCAGTGAGACAGAGGATATCAAAGGCGAAATCAATTAAGGCATGGAGCTGTGTGACTTTGTTGTTAATGCTACGAATATTTAGGTGAGCAATAGAGAGAGAGTCAGTGTAGAAGGTGAATTGGAATAGTTAGTGGTTTGGTTTGAAGGAGTGTGATTGAGGAGGGTATTGGGACCGGATTGGGGTGGATGTCCCCATGTATAAGTAAAAGTGTTTGTGGGGATTGAAAGACTTTAGTGTATTTGAATGGTATTAGATAGAACCGTTTGGAGGTTGTATACTTGTAATGGTGTACTTTATGGTAGAGAGGTGGGAGGTAGGGAGAGGTAGATAGTATATTAATATGTGTTTTGGTTGGGTAGAAGACATGTAGTAGTAGTAGTAGTATGTTTGGCTAATGTAAGAGTTTGGTACAGGTTAAGATATTCATAGGAGGTAAGTGTGTGGTAGTAGAGTAGGATGTTAAGGAGGACAATAGGAAAGATTGCTGAGTGTTAAAGGCATGTTGTTGTAGAGGGTACTAGTAAAGTTGTAGGACTGTATGGTATGTAGTGGTAGGGATAGGTATTTTAGGTAGGATCTTGGAGAGAGGGTGTGGTTATAGGATTGAGGAGTTGATTGGTAGATGTATATGAAGTGATGAATGGTAGTTGTCTAATTGGGGGTGTCTAAGTATATAGTTAGGACCCCTGGGGTGGGAATTGGGGGTAGGGAGGGAGCGGAGTGAGCGAGAACGAGCGGGAAGAACAAGACACCAGTTGCAGAAAACAATCAGGCAGGAAGAGAGAAACAGGAGTAAAGGTAAAGGTGAGTTCAACAGTAGAGAGTCTGAGGAGAATGTATGATAAGTGGGGAGTAAGTGAAATAGTACTGGGTAGGATAGAGGAGTTACTCGTGAGAAGTGAAGTCAGGGAAAGTGGAACAGAAAGTTATGGGGGTAAGGATACAGAAATAGGGTGGAAAATACAGTACAGAAGGTGTCCTGGTAGTCAGGCAGTGTGTGGCAGTGGAGATGTATCCTGCTAGAGTGGAGGGTCTAAAGGGGAGTGAGGATGAAGTAGTTTGGGTGAAAAAGATATCTAAAGGAGGTAAGGATGAAGTACAAGAAAGAAGAGAAGGGGGGGGGTGGCTGCTGGCTAGCCTACCTGGGAACCTACTAATGCTTTAATATGTATTTCATTTGAGTTTATCAGTTACAGCATCAAATACATACTTTCAATGTCTTTCCAAAGGACAGGTTCCTTTGATAGTTGTAAGGTAATGTCCTTAGTTAGCCCTAATGTTCCAAAGATTCTGGCTGGGGATATACAGGTGTTTGGTGCACAGACAAGCTGGAACAGGGTGTTTCAATGTCTTTCCAAAGGACAGGTTCCTTTGATAGTTGTAAGGTAATGTCCTTAGTTAGCCCTAATGTTCCAAAGATTCTGGCTGGGGATATACAGGTGTTTGGTGCACAGACAAGCTGGAACAGGGTGTTTCAATGTCTTTCCAAAGGACAGGTTCCTTTGATAGTTGTAAGGTAATGTCCTTAGTTAGCCCTAATGTTCCAAAGATTCTGGCTGGGGATATACAGGTGTTTGGTGCACAGACAAGCTGGAACAGGGTGTTTCAATGTCTTTCCAAAGGACAGGTTCCTTTGATAGTTGTAAGGTAATGTCCTTAGTTAGCCCTAATGTTCCAAAGATTCTGGCTGGGGATATACAGGTGTTTGGTGCACAGACAAGCTGGAACAGGGTGCCTGCACAGACACAGCTGCAAACAAATGATGAAATGAGATCCTGTTCATTTACACAGATGTGATACGTGCAGACACACACTGTAGATACATGGGCAGAAATTCTTCTGCTTCCTTGCTAGACAGCTTGACAGATGCAATATTTTGTTTGCAGTGGGCTTTTCACTTTTGTTTAATTTTCCAGTTGGCTGATGTGACACACAAAAAGGTTAAAGAGTTTTATAAGGTCAAATCCCAAGCCAAAGGCTATGGCTGCCTCTTGGTGTCTTCATGTCCATGGTTCTCTGCTGCTTTCAATGGACAGCACTAAATGATGGATGAACTTAATCTGGTAAAGTATCCAACGACTTACAGTAAACCACTGAAATAATGGCTCATACACTCACAGCACTAAGGCTTGCAGGAAACAGTAGAGCAGTTAAAAGTTATAAACCTTTAACTAGGAAGATATACAAAAGTAAATGGAAAAGGTTTTCTTTTTGGGCTCATCCTTTATTGGAGGTCTGAGTAAAAGGTTACCCTTAAGAAATTAAGGACCCTGTTCCACCTTGGGGACCCTACTATGGTTTTGCAAACTTTAGTACAGTCTCCTTTTGAATCATCAGCTAAAGTATATCTCAAGTTTCTTTCCTGGAAAACTGTCTTTCCGGTGGCTATTACTTCTGCAATACAAATATCTGAAATCCAAGCACTATCTTCCAAACCACTGTATTTGATTTTTCACCAAGACAGAGTTACTTTATGCACAACAAACAGCAAACAAAAACCCGGTAAGGCAACCAGTAAATAGTCCACAAAACAACAAAGGATTCCAAACCAATAAAATTTTGTTGTTGTCTGTCTTAGCGCCTCGGCCACTACAGCCTTCAAAGAGTACAAATTTAATAAAGACACACTCATATATATATATATATATATATATATATATATATATATATATATATATATATATATATATATATATACATCAAACAATCATTCAGTTAAATACAATAAAAAGGCAATTAACTAATACTCTAAGATCTTAAAGTAAGCTTCTCCAATTAACTTCTCTATTCAGACCCATCGGTGACAATGTATTAAATTTCAATATAAATAGTTTCTTTATAAAGCAAAATACTTTTAATTAATCTTTCATCCCCCTTCTTAATAAATACTTGTCCTAAAATAGTGGCTTGCAATAAATTAGCATCTCCATCATGTTTCTCTTTAAAATGGGATGCTATGGGACTCTCCAGCATCCCCCTCTTAATGTCCCTAATGTGTTCCTGCAACCTAATTCTAAATGGAAATTTAGAATTAGGTTGCAGGAACACATTAGGGACATTAAGAGGGGGATGCTGGAGAGTTCCATACCATCCGATTTTAAAGAAAAGGAGATGCTAATTTATTGTCGTTTTGTTTACTTTTGCACAAGCCCTTCCTTTTTACCAAATGTTGCCTCTGAAGCCAGTATCAATCAAGTGATCAATTTGCCAGTTTTCTTCCCCAAATTTGAAAATAAAGGAGAATACACCCTTCGATCTTTTAGTCGTTCATAGACAACTTCATTTTTACCTTCACAGGACCAGGGAGTATAGGAAAACTGATAAATTATTTGTCTCCTTCACTCATAATAGAATAGATAAAGCAGTTTCAAAAACTACACTGGCTAAATGGATAACAAATTGTATATTCTATGTTTATATCTTCAGAGACTTAACTTAACCATTATAATTACCAGTATAACCAAAGGCACCTTCAACCAAGTCACTGTCCTCAATGGCTGCTTTTTTGGCTAGAGCATCCAGTGATGATATTTGTGCAGCTATTACATGGTCTCATACTCATACTTTCATTGCTCATTACAAATTGGATATCATTTCCAGAAATAGAGCTGCTTTTGGTTCCGCAGTTCTCCGGAACATTGTTTTATGAAGGCCACCCAAGGTACCTGGGGACTTTGTCCAGTTCATTGAGGAACAAATGAAAATGACAACATCAGATAAAAGATGTTATGTACTCACCATAATATTTCGTCTGTGTTGTCTATTTTCATTCTTCCTCAACTTCCTTCCCTCCTTGCCCTTGTCCAGACTTGTTGATAGGAACCATAGTTGCTGTTTGAGCTCCTGATCCTTCACTTGTCACTTTTCTGTCATAGCATTGTTATTGTATTTTCTGATGATAATACATATAATAGCAACAAACTTGATCTGACATATTGCACTGTTCAGTAGCATTATGGGTAAGGGAGAAGCTAGAGAGTCAGATGCTAGAATCTGTAGAAAGTGGCCAGGTTGGATCCAAACCCATTCGTTGAAGAAAACGAACAACACAGATGGAACATTACGATGAGTACATAACTTCTTATCTGATATTGTTAATCCTCATTCATTCCTTACGCATGGGTATCAGTTCCGACCTTGGAACCGAGTCGGCCATTTTCCAAGCTCGTGTCAGCTTCAAACTCTCGAGCTAAGCTCTTACCCACAATACCCCTCTCCCTGTTACCTCAGATTTCGTTTGCCGTGTTGCCATTCGGTCGTGTCAAGCTGCTTCTCTTGAGCCAAGTACAGTTATTTGTTGTTTAATAGTCATTCATATTACTTTTCTGTCAGGAAAGTTTCTATTTCATTGTTTCTTACCCTATCGCATCTAGCATACATATTTTGTTCAGGTTTTTCTTCTCTCTTTCTTTACCTTTTTACCGTGAGGTATTCTCCCTTTACCATCGTTGGTAATCCTTCCCTTTTTTTCCTCATATCTTTGGGTATTCTTTTGTACCATTGCTGGTACCCTTTTCTGTTAATTAATTTGCTGTCATGACAGATAAGAAAGGTAGTCCGGGGTTTAAGCGGTGTTCTGATTGTGGACACAAACTACCTACTTCTGATGCACACTCGTTGTGCGTTTATTGTTTGGGGGCATCCCATTTGTCTGTTGACCCGCCCTGTACTATCTGTGAAAATTTTTCAAATAGAACTTTGTTGGAAAGGAAAAAGAAGCTGTTGCTGAAGGGACTTCTTAAATCTCCCTTTTCAGTGGCTATTTCTGGGTCGGAGGCCTCAACCCCTCCTAGAGTCCATAAGAAAATCTTGGATGTTCCTACCAAGGCTAAATCTTTGCCTTCGTCCCCGGCTGGGGACTCCCGCCAACCAAAACCTAAAAAGGCTAAAGTTTCGGCTCCACAGCTCACTCAGTCAGCCCCAGTGCTTTCGGTGCCTAGACCTTTGGCACCGAGGCCTTCGGCTCCTTTAGTGATCTCAGCTCTGTCTTCTCCTGCAGCCTTCAGTATATCGGCACCGAGGGGCTCCTCGGTTCAGACTATTACCACTGTATCGGCACCGACCGTTCAGTCGACGCAGACCTTGACCACATTGATTCCGACATTGTCCTCGGAACCGACGCCTTTATTGTTGACTCCAGCTATGTCAGTTCCAGTTTTGGTACCAACAACCACTTCGGCACCAATCCCTGTGTCGGTGCAGACCATGACCTCTGCACCGATGACTTCTTCGGTGCAAATGCCCGTAGTCCAGTCTCTCTCTGCACCCTTGTTCTTGGTGCGGACTGGTGAGATGGGCACCGAGTTTGCCTCTTCTGTGGACAGGCCTGTTTCTCCCTCAGTCTCTGTGAGGTCCACTAGAAGCCTTTCTGAACACGATGTGTTGCGTCTTGTGGATCAGGTGCTCTTGGCCAGTGGTATGCCACCCCTCAGGAACTATCCTTCTGTGGGAGGTGATCACCCGTCTCCAAAGACCCCGTCTTATTCTCCTCCTTCATTGCCTTTGAAGTCCATGGATATATCACAGTCTTTCCCTTCTGTGGTTCCCTTTATGGATCTCACTAAGGAACCGCAGTTGCCTTTGTGGCAGGAAAGTTTTGCTACGACCCAGGATGTCAGTTGTAACACGCATAATTTGCTGCTCCACAGCCATCCAGGGACTCCGGGTCGGCAGGCTGAGCCACTTAGGGGAGGGGTGACCCCTGTCCTAGACATTCACTGCTCTTCAGGTGGATCAGCCTTCCAACTGATGGAGAAGGCTTTCGCTGCTACTGGCGATACTGGACTGTCTATCCCTCCGCCCTCCTCTGGTACACTGGTTTCACAAGTCACACCTAGCGGACACCGGGTGCAAGGGCCTCAGGACATATTCCCACAGGAATCCCCTTTTCCGCTGCGTTCTCCAGCCTTTCCCACTGAGGAGGTCCACCAAAAAAGTTTGTGTAAGAGGAAGCACATGGACTCCACAGAGGAGTCCCTCACTGAAGACACAGATTTTGATGAGGGGGAAGGATACCCCCGGTCACCCTCTGAGGTATCCTTTGGTGATATCCTCGAAATCCTGAAACAGAGAGGTGACTGGCAGTCCTCTAATCTGATCTCTGAGGAATCTGTGTTCCTGCAGGCCTTTCGCGCCTGGCCTCCTACCTCCTGCTGATGAACTTGTCCGGCTTATCATGCAGCATGCTTGGAAGGCTCTTGATACCGTTGAAACTATTCCCCGGAGGCCAGATAACATTTTCTCCCCTCCTGCTACGGATCCCCATTGGTCAAAAGGTCTTCCTGTGGATGCTTTGGTGGTGGCGGCCGCAACAAAAATGGATCTGGCAGAAGAAGAAAGGCAGACTGTCCATCCCTCTAACAAAGAGTCCCGGGCCCTGGACAGGATAGGGAAGCGCACCTTTGCATCAGCGACCTTTACTATCAGGTCCCTAATTTATATGGCACACTTTACCAGGCTTCAAAGGGATCTGATTTCTGAGCTCTCTGAAACCTATTCTGGTGCCGTGTCTGATGAGGTCCGTGACAAAGTGGCCTCTCAGCTGGCCACCATTTAATCAATATCTAACTCCTATATGCAACTGATATCTCATGCATCAGAAGGAGCAGCGGGTTCAGCTGTGGTCTTGAGACGACACACCTGGATGCGCTTGAGCAATTTTGCAGAACCCTTTAAGGCTTCCTTTCTTAACGCTCCCATTGAGGCCTCCTCATTGTTTAGGCCCAAAGTTAAAAGCACACTGGCCAGATGTGAACAGGATGGTAAGACCCTTTCTGCCATAGGTGTCCGTTATTCTTCCCCTCAACGTGCTTTCTCCCGAAAACAAAAGTGTGGGAAGATATGGTTCAAGAAATCTCTGGGTCTTTTCCGTGACACACAGGCCAAGTTCTCCCCTAGAGACAGAGGGGGAAACTCACAAGGAAGTCGCTCCTTTTGGGGCAGAGGGGGTCTGCGTAACCAGGGTTCCAGGGATTCTTTCCTTGGTCAATCCTACCAGCACTCCTGAAGAGCGGCCCAACTCCTTTCCTCTGGAGGTGGTTGGGGGACATTTCTCCTTGTACCCTTCTGCCTGGCTAACCATCACCAACGATTCTTGGGTACAAAGGATTATAACCAGAGGTTATCATATCCCCTTCGATCTTTGTCCTGTCCCTTCAAAAAACCTTCCTGACATTCCACCCAGTCAAAGGGAAGAAGCAGCACTAGAGATAGAAAAGCTGCTAAGAAAGAGAGTCATCCAAATAGTCCCTCCAGACCAGATAGGATCCGGATTCTACTCAAGACTATTTTTGTTGCCAAAGAAAACCGGGGACTGGAGACCAATTTTGGATCTCATTGTATTGAACAAGTTTGTGAGAGTACAAAAATTCTGGATGGTCACAATACAGTCTATCCTCCCGCTTTTGGAAAAAGACGATTGGATGTGCTCGATAGATCTTCAAGATGCGTACTACCACATAAAAGTTAGACAGGCCATCAAGAAGATTTCTGTGCTTCCATGTGGGAGACAGTCACTACCAGTTCAGAGTACTGCCCTTCGGACTCTCTACAGCCCCCAGAGTGTTCACAAAGTGCATGGCAGTTGTCATGGCTCACTTGCAACTTCAAGGATTCCAGGTGTTTCCATACCTAGACGACTGGCTCATTTCCGCCCCCACCAGACATCTACTGGAAGAATCCCTGGCATACTCTCTCCTCGCTGCTCAAAGGCTAGGCATAACCATAAACTGTCAAAAATCCAATCTCACCCCATCTCAGTTGGCAGAATTCATAAGGGTTATCTTGGACACAAAGAACTACAGAGCTGTTATTCCAGAGCACAGAATTTTAAAGATAAAGCAACAACTGATTCCAGTCCTTTCAAGGGAGAAATCCACAGCTCACTCAGTTCTACAGCTGTTAGGTTCCATGGCAGCCTCCATCACCATTGTTCCCCTGACCAGGTTTCACATGATGCTTCTACAGTGTGTACTGCTCACCCAATGGTGTCCTTTTCAGCATACTCTTTCAGCCATGATTCGAGTAACCCACAGGTGCAAACAGGATTTAAATTGGTGGATGACACACAGTCTATCACAATGGTCTCGCCCCTTCTCCCCCAGCAAGCCAAAGCCACAGTGACCACGGATGCCTCCCTGATGGGGTGGGGGGCTATGTCAGGGACAGACAGTGCAAGGCACTTGGTCCGAACTGGAGGCCCATCTGCATATAAATGTTCTAGAGCTGAGGGAGATGCTTCTAGCGTTGCAAGCATTCCATCCCCTGCTGCCATCTGTGACAATTGCGATTCAGTCAGACAACATGGCGGTGGTCTGGTATATCAACAAGCAAGGTGGAACCAAATCTTACCCCCTTTGTCGAGAGGCCATGAGGATATGGCAATGGGCGATAGCTACCAACAGTTTTCTTCTAGCAACGCACATTCCCGGGAGTTCCAACGTGATAGCAGACAGACTCAGCAGGTGCATTCTTCAACCTCACGAGTGGTCCCTGAATCCCTTGATAGCGGCGGAGATCTTCCACCGCTGGGGCCATCCTTGCTGCGACCTCTTTGCATCCCCGACCAACTACAAATGCAGCAACTACTTAGCCCTGATTCCCCCTCTGGGACAGTCACCCAGGGATGCTCTAGTCCACGTTTGGCCCTCGGGTCTTCTTTATGCATTCCCACCCTTTCCCCTCATTCCCTAGTTTCTGAAGAAAGCTCGTCGGTTGAAGAGCAAGGTGATCCTCATAGCACCATATTGGCCTTGACAGATTTGGTTCCCCTTCCTTTGGCCTCACCTACTTGATCGACCATGGATTCTCCATCCAACCTCGGAGTTGATCTCACATCCACAGAACCTGATTCATCCTAACTTGAACAGCCTGCAGCTCACAGCTTGGCTACTCCATTTCCCTTGATTGCCAGGCAGAATGATCTGTCTTTACCAGTACGTTATATTCTCATTGCATTTCATAAGTCTTCCACTAGAATTACTTATCTGAGCAAGTGGAAAAGATTTACCTGTTGGCTGAAAGCTAAACAAGTAGATCCCTTCTCAGCACCAGTGTCAATAATACTAGACTATCTGGCCGACCTTTTTCAATCGGGTCTATTGGCCTCTACCATTAGAGTTCATTTGGCTGCAATTTCTAATTTTCATGAGGGTTTCCAAGATTCCTCTCATGTCCCACAAATTGTGCAAGACCTTCATAAAAGGTGTGAATTATCTGAAGCCACCCTTTAGAGAACCTATTCAACCATAGGATTTATCATTAGTTCTACAAGCTCTGGCAATGCCCCCTTTCGAACCAGCCTCTTCTTGCGACCTCAAGTATTTGTCATGGAAAACCTTGGTTTTTTTCGCCATCACTTCTGCCAGACGTATTTCTGAGCTTCAAGCTTTATGTATCAAGGGTCCATACTTGATTTTTCATAGAGATAGTGTCTCTGAGAACTAATCCATCATTTCTGCCTAAAGTGATCTCTGAAATGTCCATTAATCAAGCCATTCAATTGCCAGTTTTCTTTCCCAGTCATTCAAACAGAGGAGAGTATTGCCTACATACCCTAGATATCCACAGGCAAATCCATTTTTACTTAAACAGGTCTAGACCCTTTCGTAAATCTGACCAGTTATTTTTGGCTTTTTCTGGACCTAGATTAGGATCTGCTGTTGCTAAGGTCACATTAGCTAGATGGTTGAAGGACTGTGTGACCTTTATTTACACACAACGCAATATCTCGTTGCCTACTACCATGAAAGCTCATTCAACAAGGTCGGTGGCAACTTCTACTGCCTTCCATGCCAGAGCTTCCTTACATGACATCTGTGCAGCTGCAACTTGGGCTACGCCTCATACCTTCATCAATCATTACAAATTGGATTTGGCCTCCAGAGGAAGAGCATCTTTCGGTTCTGTGGTGCTCAGGAATGTCCTTCCATGAGAGCCTCCCATGATTAGAGGTAGCTGGGAACTCTGTCCCATGCATAAGGAATGAACGAGGATTAACAATAGCAGATAAAGAAGTTATGTCTTACCGTAACGTTCCATCTGTATTGTTGATCCTCGTTCAGTCATTACGACCCTCCCTCCTTCCCTCTCCTGTGGTTTCTAGTGGATCTCACCATCCGGTTCTCTTAGGTTATTTGACCAGAGGTAGCCTCTACCTTCTTTGACTTGCAAACTCAGTCTGAGGTAACAGGGAGAGGGGGACTGTGGGTAAGAGTTTAGCTCGAGAGTTTGAAGCTGACGTGAGCTTGGAAAATGGCCGGCTCGGTTCTGAGGTCGGAACCGATACCCATGCGTAATGACTGAACGAGGATCAACAATACAGATGGAACATTATGGTAAGACATAACTTCTTTTTTCTTTACAGGCTTTATGATGTCCAAATGCTTTTATTTTGCTGTGACTTAATGAGTACATGTATGACATGTTGCAAATTTAAAAGTAAAATAGTGTAGTAATGTGAGGTATGCACCACAGTAAGAGATCTTCAGGCTAGACTGCTGCATCACCTCCTGTTATGTGCTATCAGCCAGAAGTAACTTGCCCTGGTGCCTTGGCCCTGTCAGCCCCAGACTGTAAAATCAGTATGATCTAGATGTGTAGTAAGTACTTAAATTTTGTTCCAATAGCACATGTTCCAGTTGGCTAATCAGCTGTATTACTTTTTATTACGGGGTACTTTATAAGAAAATTATTATGATTGTGCATTTCCCTGTAAGTGTGGCATCTGGTATTTCGGTTTCCTGTTTCAGCTATGGCATTCTTGTCTGTTGAAATGTGTACTACTGACACTTGGATTTTGGCTTTTGTTTACGCTAAGCAGTACTGTCTTGATAGTACCTCAAGTAAAGAGTAGTTATGACATATGCTTTCTAGTCAGTGTGTTACTTTGTTGTTACTGATTTATGTTTACTAAGATGTATTGTATGCTACAAATGATACATTTGAATGGTGCATTTACATGTTTCCTTTATGGGTTATTTTCACATTTAACATCCTTAATTTCTGACATTTGTCTGAGATCTTCAGAAGCATTGCTTGACAGAGTGTTGCAACTGATAATTTAATGATCTTTGAAGGAGCTACCCTATGCAGACCCTTACTTGACCTCTGCAACCTTCATTTAGCAAACTGTCCAAGAATCTCTGAATATGTCACTTAACCAGCAAAAGAGCCAAGTCACCCTTGCAAACATGAAGATCCTACTCATTCAGTCAATCCGATCTGACATATGGGTTCTCGAGCTGCTTGTTGGATAAGACCCAGCAATGTTAGTGCTCCAGCCTCAAGTCCTCTAAGAGTTGTCCCCTCCATAATGCATCAGTTCCCCTCAGTACCTCAGCTCTTATTTGCCATTTTTGTGACTGATTGCAGTCTCCCTACAGCTAAATGCTCCACCTCATTTATTAAACTTTTGAGTTTTGATATTGTTAGTGTTACCTTAAGACTCTCTAGTTTTCTTTCAGAATGTCTTCTAGTTTAAATCTTTATTATTTTCTGCAGCCTCTTTCTACCACTGCATTTTTCCACAGCTCCTTAATTCCATTACTGTTAGTGTAGGGTTCTTAATATTTTTTCCTATACTACTTGGTGAGAAGAGCAGTTTGTTTTATTTGTATTGATATTATTCATGGTTAGCTTTACAACTTCATAGGTATTTAGATAGGAATATTTTATAATTTCATATTTCTGATTTTTCTGTGAGTGTTAAAATAACTAGTCATTTATAGAAGTTGTTGTGTATGTATGCTTCTTGACTTAGTTATTAGTACATGTTGGCTCTTATTATTGATAGATCATTTTTTGAAGTTCATCTGTTTATGTGTAGGCATAACATTCCACTACAGGATCTCCATAACCTGTGTGTGCTCTGCTTGGGCATCCCACAACACTCTGTAGACTGTGAAATTTGTAAGGGGTTTGGCCCATGGGTGTTAATGGACAGGAAAAATAAATTAATATTGAAAGGCTTACTTCCTCTGGATCCAAAGGTGGCCAAGACAAAGAAACCTTCTGTTAAGCATTTGAAACCAAATGACCTGGATCCAAAGAAGAGACATGCAGATCTTGTTACTTATTCCTATGTAGCCAAGATTCAAAGTCTCAATGGTCCATAGTCAATTGTACAACAACCCCCCCCCCCTCCTCCCCAATTCAGTTTCCTTGAAGCTGATCATTCTCCTTGATGTTCCCCAGGAAAGAACTGTCTGCAATCAGGTCAAATCAACACCCTCCCTCTGAAACCCTCTTCAGCGCTTTCCACTTGGTCCTTCAGGTCTTACAAGAGTACCTCCAAATTAGACATGTACTGCTTGATGCGATAGTTTCTTAAGACTCCGATAGAAATGGCAGTCATTCCATTTCCTTCAACTCTGAAGGTGGCCAGGTCCACCCATTTTGCCCTGATTGTGATTCCTTTACTGGTCCACATTTTGGCACCATTATCCTCAGATCTGTCTGTTCACCTCTGCACTATGCCTTTATGTAGATTACTTTATTAGCTTTGGCAATGAGGTATTTAGATATGACTCCTTTGACTCTATCCTTGTCAGAACTGAGTCAGTCTGGGGACTGAGGGGTCAAGCTGATGGCCCATGACACCAGCATCAGATACATTGATTTTGGCCCTTTGCTACTTTCATAGGTGTCACCTGTTAACACTTTGGCTGCGATCTCCTCATCAGAGCCATCCTGTCTCCCAGTTTCAGAGCCCCCTTTTGCTTTTGAAACTGCCTGAAGGGGTGAATCAGATCCCAGCAGCTGAGGGTCTGTCTTCAGATCCTACAGAGAGAGATTCGGTCTTCAAGATGTTGAGCACTATGATTGGCTGTCTCCAAAGGTCCCAACAGGTATGGTTCTGCCACAGGACTGTATTTCTGTGTTGCCTTCTCCTTTTCAAGTGTCCACAGGTTAGAGCTGTGCTTTAAGCCTCAATTCCCCTGCTCAACAACAGCCTCAGTCCTCTGAGGACTCAGGCGACAGATTCCTGGTATGCCAAAAAGGAGGACATGCAAAAGGAAGCACATAGACTCACCTTTGAGTCCCCATATCAGATTCCAACTCAGAGGATTGAGAAGACTTCCTGCAGTCCCCTCTGGAAAGGTTGCCACGTTTGACAAAATATTGATGCTAATGAGCCAGACGAGAGCTTGTCCCATTGACCCTTCCCCCAGAATGAGGTGGTACTGATTGAAGCTTACAGCTTGGCACCATCTACATCCTGGGTGGTATCTCTAGCCAATAGGCTAATTGACCTGATGGTTCAAAAGTCATGGCAAGAATCGTTTAATCATAAATCAGTCCCTCACAAACCAGATAGGATCTTGCATCCTCCAAAACATAAGCAGCATTGGCAAGATGATCTATGGTCGACTCCATCATTGGGGTGGCAGCAACCAAAAAAGAGCTATCAGGTCAGACTCCTCCTCCATCCACCCACCCAGTTGAGTCCAGGGTAATGGATAGATTTGGGAAGCAGGTGAGCTTCAGGCCCCTGCTCTCTAAGGGCCTTGAAGTGCACCACATATATGAATATGTCTCATAGAAATCTGGCTCAGCAGGGCTTATGTACTTTGAAAAGCCTACTATAACATAGTGCAGTAAGCAACTCAAAACTATCTTGACTACCATGTCTAGCAGCACCAACCTTGTCATGTGTCTGTTGCAGCCAGTTCTGGCATAGTGATGAGCTGCCACACCTAGCTGTGCCTCTGAAATTTGCAGACAACACATCTTTCACTAATTCCCCCTTTGAAGGGTGATCCATATTTGGCCATTCAGTGAAAGAAAGTATGAAAAAGTGTGAACAGGACACTAAGACCCTTTCTGCTGCGGGAGTAAAGTTTGAGGTGCCCCAGAGATCATACAGTAGGAACCAAATGGGGGCCTCTGTCTCTCTGGTATAGGAAATCTAAGCCCCAACATTTTGATTCACCTTCTCATAGGCTGGTTCCTTCAATGGATGCTGGCCCAGAGGACAAAGGTAGTCCATAGATTTAGAGCTACCTCTGGCCCTTTTGGACCATAAACAAGCAGTGTCCTTGATGGACAACCTGACTGCTTCACTCTGGAGGCATTCTGGAGCTGTTTTTCCCTCTACCTGACTGTGTGGCTTGCCATTACACAGGCCAAATAGGAAAGAAAAAGAATATTCAGAGGCTATTACATTCCTTTTTCCCTAATCCCATCTTAGTCGAACAAGCCATTGCCAGGCATTCTACCCAGTCAGACAAATGTGTCTCAAAAAGAGATAGCTTCTCTTCTAGAAAAAAAGTGCAGTCAAAGATGTCTCATCAGGCCAGAGAGGGTCACAATTTTATCCAAAGATCTTTTTGCCTCCAAAGAAAACCCAGGACCTCAGGCCCATCCTGGACCTCAAGTCTCTTGAACAAGTATGTTTAGAAGATTTGTTTCAGAATGGTCTTGGTGCAATCAATTCTACCCTATCTCAAGATAAACAGTTGGATGTGCTCTATTGATCTCCATGCTTACCTTCACATAAAAATTGCAAAGAAGTTGAGAAGATTTCTGTGCTTCTGGATAGAAGCCCTTCACTGTCACTTCTTGTTCTTGCCATTTAGACTCACCACAGCCCCCAGGGTGTTTACAAAATGCATGGCCGTTGTAGCAGCCCATCTACGACTTATGGGGCACAAGAATTTTCCATACCTAGATGACTGACTTATAGTTGCCCCATCGATGGAGTCCCCCATCAAAGCCAGAGACAGTCTCCACAATCTTTGCAACTCTTTGGGAATAACAGTCAACCTTCAAGAGTCCAACATGGCTCCTGCGCAGACCATCATATTCAGAGCATGTCAGCTGTACACTTCCTGGTCCATAGTTTACTTAACACAGGAAAGGCTTCATACTTTGAGATCAACTGTATAGTCCCTTCTCATCAACTCCTCTTCTTCTTCAGCTCTAGTACTGAGAGTTCTAGATCTAATGGCCTCATCAGTTCTCATGCTTCACTTTGCATGTTTCAACAAGAGAATTTTGCAGTGGCTTCCTCAAGCTCAGTGGTCTCAATGCTTGCATCCTCTCCAAAACCTTCATTATAACAAAACCAAATGCAACTGGATAAATAAAACAAAGTAATTTATTAAACTTCCACAGTTTGTAAGCAATTTTGTTCCTTCAATGGAACTTCTTCAGAGATAACTGTGTAAAAACTTGAAAAAGTTTTATATAAAATATTCATTAAATCATATGGCCAGTTATATGACCTAATAAAAAGGCTAGTGCTTCATTCAATAAACCTTAAAAATCTTTCTATCTGGCAAGTGATTTAAAGACTAATAGGTCATATTGGATGGACATGAATGAAAAAAATCTAGCATTATGAGAGGTATATAACTTTCATCTATATCTAGTGGATCCTATCTGGTTAGCTGTGGGCAAATACAAAGTAATTTGATCTTAGTTAAGAATCTTGTATTCCTCTTTAATTGCCTTGCATTGTATTTTCGCATTTGATCTGTACTAGAAAGATGTGAAGTAATTATATGATTTCCCAGCTGCCCACATGCATGTGGTAGCATTAACACTGAAGGCATGTTGTTTTGATGTTTATTCCCTTGTCATTCCTAAGCACACACATTAACTGTGAAACATTTTTTGTTCCTAACTAATATAAAACTGTAGCACTTGTTCTGCATTATCGATGTCTAAATTTTTATACAGCATTACAGATGTAACATGGATGGTTTGCTAGACAGTTAAGTAATATACATTCAAATTACCAGTGTATGGCTAAAGTGAATTTACCTTTGATATAAGTTATGTTTTTTCTTTTATGGAACTGTTTACTAACTGCATTGTCTATGGATAATGGCAATTATGCATTTACATTTGCTGTTTAATGTTTCAAACAGTGATTCATTTTCAGTATTCTTGTTTTAGGCAATGTGAGCTCACAGTTGCTACAGGATTACAGTCGATACTTTCCACATGATGTGCTCTTCATGGTAGTTAGGCTGGCTATACTGCTGGCCGTTCTTTTAACAGTCCCATTGATACACTTTCCGGTAAGCACTGCCTAAATAATTTTTCCTATACTGGAAACAGTTAATTTCTAACATGGAAAAACTCCTATTTGCAGACTAGAATGTTTCAGTCATATATATATATATATATATATATATATATATATATATATATATATATATATATATATATATACCTTAGTTTAATTTTTTTAACCTTCTGGTCATATGGAGCTAATATTGTATGTATAGATTTATAGAAGTCTGTAGTTAATTAGTAAAAACCTACTTCATTTTCTGAGAATTATAGCTTGAGATTTTGTAATCTTACAGTATTATTTGCAGATTTAGTACTGTTATTGCAGTAACACAAAATAGCAAGTAAAAATGGCCACTCAAGCAATAACAAAAAGGCACAAATAAGGCAGAGTCTCCACCATGTAGTACCTTAAACCTTCTGGAAAGGAAGCCCATTGGACGTGTGTAAGTGATCCCTTAAAGTGATATTCCAATGTTATTAAATGTACCTTAGCACTACAGTATGCAGTGAATTAACTCCTGAACAGCAGTTTCCCCCATCAGGAAACATTTTGTTGATCCCGTTCCCATGTAAAATTAGTTTTACAATTTGCAGTTTCCTTGCAATGACAGCACTGAAGAAAAACAAGGAAGTTTAACCTCTGTGACGTATGCATAGGCAAGGCATCTGTTTCGTTCATGCCCCATTAAGTCTTTGGGTGTAGCCCCCATTACCATATGGTAATGTCACAACTGGAAAAGGTAAATATTTTGGGCCTTGGTTTAGTAAAGAGTTTACAAATCATTTTATTAAAAATGGCCAAAAAAAGGAAGGAAGGGGAATTTGGAAAATGCATTGCAACACTTGACTCATCAAATGCTGTGATATATATAGAAACGTCTAACACTTTAAGGATGTACTAGCTTACATGGCTTCTGATTTGCAGTGGCATATTGAGTTGGCAAAGAGTTAGGTAGCAGCTTATAAGATTTTTTATGTTTATTTTATTTATTTGTCTGTGTGTTTGTTCATTTGCTTAAGTAGTTTCTTTCCCCAGCACAAGGGCGAGTGTTTCATTTTTGACACTGACAATTCAGGTTCTGAATTAAGCCTACATATGAGTAAGGCTGACAGGGTTGAATGACTTCTGTGTAGGCTGTGCTGTCTGTGTGCATTTGTAGGAGTGCTGGCATGGACCTTAGTAGCATCTTGTAGTGGCCAGGGTACACTGTATGAATTTTAGCATAATCAGTAGAAGGGTGGGACTAGGCGACTGGTACGTAGATTGTTAAAGGCGAAGGCTTATGTCAACAGTGGCAGATAAGAGTGGCTGGCATCACTAAATTCTGTCTCCCTTGCATACGGGAGCATAAAAATAAAAACATTTTAAAAATGACTGGCTACTCCTTTGGTCATACAGAGCCAGTCCTTCCAGCTCTTATTTGTCAAGCAAAACCAGTCTTAACTCTTAGACTAGAGTCAAGAAAGTACTACACAGAAGACTTTGCTAACTAGCTTGATAATTCATTTATGTTGTATTCGACACTGAGAGAAAAATTGATATATTTGCGTGTGTGTGTGTGTGTGTGTGTGTGTGTGTGTGTGTGTGTGTGTGTGTCCCTGTGTGGATGTGAGGTAGTTCTTACTGTACAGTGGCAAAGTAAAATTTTGTTTTGTGGTGATGGGTCAGGAAATTTTGTAAACTGCCATAAGACTGGGGAGAGAAAAATATGCTTGAAGAGAACAGAAGATACCAGTAAACTGGAGCCAGGCATGGAGGCTATGTTTACTGGCGAGTGCTTATATAACAGTCTTACAGAAGACTAGAGTGACATGAAGCCATGCAAAATGTCTGTTGAGTTCCTTGTAAGCACTCAGTGTAAACATTTGATTAAGAACAGTGTGCTGGTTTTGACTCGTAGTAGAATGGGAATGGTTGTTGCACAGTCAAACAATTGATGGTGAAGATAGAGGAGCTGTGGTCAAAGTTAAAACCCCCACTGGCTTCTTAATATTCAGAACAGACTGTTTTCAGAACTATTACTCTCCCTCTTTTTAGAGCCTATTCCAAGTAGCTGATATATTTAACTCTGAAAATGCTCCATTGTTATTGTGGGACAACTTTAATTAGCACTGGTTTCTGTGCTAAATGAATTCCCTTCCCTCAGCTGAGAAGCTTATCTGAGTCCAGAAAGTATTTTCATGTTTTTAGGGACAGGTTTGTTACATATAAGTGGCAATGGCATGTTCCTAATATTACTGATTACAGTTTTCTTTCCCTACGACTATCCAACTATAGATAAAAAAAAACAGCAGAACAACCACGACGTTGGTAACTTCTTTATTAAAATACATAAAAGGATGAGCGCTTTTGCATATTACTACGTTTCATCAGATCACAATACTGAGTAAAATGCAACATATTTTTGACTAAAAACAGCCTATCAAAAGAGTAAGCAGCTAGCAATGGGTGTCTTAAACCAGGTTTCATTCATCTTGTTTTAAGCCTCTGGCCTTTCAGGACAGGCTTAATACTGACACTAGCATTAATACCAGGAAAACTGTAAACCTGTAATCTAAAAATCCATTTTAGTTCCATTTGTTCCAACCGATTGTTTTGGCTCCCCCCCCCATATTAAGTTGTAATCATCGCATAACTCTGAAACTAAAATTATGATGATCTTCGTGTTTCACTGTTGCAGTCATCACATTTGGGTTATCCCTGCCAGAGTAGCCCTCGGCCCGAATACCAGAGACTTAGTATTTCTGCGTCAGTTGCTGTTGCTCCAAGACTGACGTCAGGTCGTCAGTAGTATAAAGTAAGGCAGCCAACGCCATTACATCAGTCTTTCTTGTTGTGGAGCCCAAAGCAGAAGCAGTTTGCATGAGTGCCAGTCGGCCGCTACCTGTATTTTCATCTACTGAATTGAAGTTAAAGTCTTCTAAAGCCACGTACCCCATTGGGGACCCTTTTTTCTTGCACTAACCGATGTCAGAAAAAGTTAATAATTGTCTCGCCTGTGGAAAGCAAATACTGCACCGAGACTTCCATTCTTACTGCGTCACTTGTTTAGGCCCAGACCACGACATCCACCATTGTTGCTTCTGTGCTTTAACGCCAGAACTATCTGTCGTTGGGCCCTTATTGTAGCCAGATATTTTCGCTTACAGTCCTCGAACTCCAATATGACTTCGGTAAGCCATCCAACAGCAGATCTTCTGAATAAATGTAAAGATAAAGCAGACTGTACAGTTCCAAACCTACCAACAACACTTCCATTAAGCTAGTCGTCAGTTCTCCGGTCCTCAGTGAGGGGCTTTTGCAGCCCCTGATGCCTGCTTATGTGGATTCGCAGGCCGCTACTGAGACCCTGTAGGAGTTCGGTATGCCGCAAAACTCTTCTTCAAGTAATGATCCTGCTGTCGTCTCTATCTTGGATGGGTCTGGAGCAGCTGAGCAGGCACTGGCTTCCGAGAAAGTCCTTCACACTACAGATTCTTGATACAAACCAGCGTCTTCTTTTGCAACTACCGTTCTTTCAGAAACGATTGAATTTCTTAGGCCCAGGGTACGAACCACACCCAAGAAACTGACAACCCACTGTCAAGCACCTGCTTCCTTGCCTCAGTCTCAAACACTTAAAATGGCGGAAGACGTTATCATGCTGATCAGGGGAAGCCAAGCTACCCCCTCCAAAAGGAAAATAGATCTATCCCTTGTAGTTCTGTCTGAACAAGAGTCAGATGTTTCTGATGCATCTGAATATGAAGACATGCAACCTCTCTCTACTTATGAGGACTCTGATGCAGAAGATTCAATTCCTTCAGCCTCTCCCCCAGAGGATTTTTCCTTTGGGGAAACCCTGCATACCTTAAGGGAACATTTCCTATGGGATAGTCAAGACCACCCTCAGTCTAAAAGGAGGCTCAGGGAATTCCTAGATCTTCCACACCACAGACCCTTGGCCATCCCCCCAGTCCTGGATGTTGTGGAGGATGTTTTCCTGGAATCCAGCTTGACTCCTGACATCCTCCCTCCTGCACCCAGAAAACCAGACGGGTACTACAGAGTCCCTGACTCGCACACATTTCTCTTTAAGAATCCTACTGCTGACCCTGAGGTAAATTCTCAAGGGCCTAAAGGAATTAAAGCAACCTCTGCTAAGAATCCCACCTCCTCAGATAGGGATTCCCGAGCACTGGACAGATGGGGTAAAAAAACTATACACCTCAGCTAATCTTGCTCAGCAACATACCCTGGAACTCTTTAAACAAAAGATGTCTTCCTTTCCTGCTTGGGCAGAATCTAAATAATTACAAGAGTTAATGCATTCTCTAAGTCAAGTAACTAAACACACCTTGCACTGTGGTTTTGACTCCCTAGAAGCTTCTTGCAGGGCAGCAGTTACTGGTTCTGTCATTAGAAGGCATGCATAGCCCTTGCCAGACCATGACAAATCTAATTTGTTGGATGGCCCCTTGAACAAAGATAACTTATTCGGCACTAAGGCAGAAGAGGTCCAAAAAAAGATGGAAGAAAAAGCAAAATCTATGCAAACAGTTAATGATTTCTTGCAGGTCCAGCCACCTAGGTTCAGCAGGCATTGTCCCACTAAACACTAGTCCTTTCCTGCTTCCAGTAAACTAGTCCAGCCTAGACCCCGGGGAACCAGACCTCCCAAACAGCAGCCACAAGGAGTGTAGAGATCTAAGCAGTGGACTACCTCCACTTCAAAACCAGGAAGTTCTAAGCCACCCCCTTATGGTAAGAACTCACAATTACTCACCTCCCCCATGCTCTCCCTCTACCCACCTTCACTTACCCTAGGAGGAAAACTCTCCTTTCACGCAAGCACCTGGGCCACCATTACCAGCGACCGCTGGGTTCTGAACATAGTGTCTCAGGGATACTAATTTTACTTACACACCCTTCCATCCCCAAAAGGGTTCCAAGATCTACCACCAAACCAGTGAGCAGAGGCTCAAAAGCAAATCCTTTCTCTGCTCTCTGTGAGGGCAGTAGACCATGTTCCTGCAGAACAGATAGGCCAAGGTTTCTACTCCAAGGACGCTTGGCTAGCCACCCTCGATCTAAAAGAGGCCTACCTCCACATTCCTGTCAGGGAATCATGCAGGAAATACCTCCATTTCAGGGCAGGATCTCAGCACTTTCAGTTCTCTGCACTTCCCTTTGGCTTATCCACTGCTGTCAGAGTTTTCACAAAATGTCTGGCTCCGGCTATTGCCTTTTGCAGACAAAGGAATATCCAGATTTACCCACACTTAGATGACTGCCTGATTCAGGCAGACAGCCAGGAAAAGCTGCTCAAGCACCTGGCCTTTGTCAAGACCCTTCTAACCTCCCTAGGGTACACAGTCTATGAAAAGAAATCCAAACAGGTGCCCACCCAAAGGATTATCATCCTGGGATCAAGTCTGTTCACAGCATCCCAGATGGCATACCTTATACCAGAGAAACAAATTTTCCTGACAGCCTTTTTCTCTCAACTAGCCACCAAGTCCCAGCTATCTGCAAGGAAAATCCTGCAAGCTCTGGGGTTCATGGCATCTTGCTTACTACTCATTCCATATGCCAGATTGCATATGAGGAAACTTCAAAGGTACCTAAAAAGTCTTTGGTGTCAACACTCTCAAGACCTGGAAACTCTTCTTCCTATAATTCCCTGTATCAGAAAAGATTTCCTTTGGTGGGCAACAGCATACTCCCACTGCAAGAGACTGCCTTTCTCACCACCCCCCACAACCCAGACCCTCACCACAGATGCATCAGACTATGCTTGGGGGGCACACCTGGATGGCAGGTGCATACAGGGCCAATGGAGCCCGCAGCAAATCCCTCTGCACATCATTCAAAAAGAGATGATGGCTGTGCAGCACGCATTGACAGCTTTCAAACCCCTTATTTCTCCAGGGGCTCCCTTGATTAAGACGGACAACACCACTGTAATGTGGAACATCAACAAGCAGGGAGAGACTCACTCTTACCCTCTATGCAGGCTGGCCATGACCCTCTGGCACACAGCCTCTGCCATGCAACTACACCTGTTAGCGCAATTCCTGCCAGGCTCGCTCAACTCTCTGGCAGACCAATTAAGCAGAAATCTTCTGGACCCACATGAGTGGCAGCTCAACAGAAGAACTTTTACCCTAATAACTCAGACATGGGACACCCCAGAGGTCGACCTCTTTGCCTCCCACACCAGCTATCAGCTTAGCAAATTCTGCACCAGGGAGCATCACTGCATGGCTTGGAAAGTGGATGCCTTGTCTTTCCCCTAGGTCAGCCTATTGGTCTGTGCCTTTCCCCCACTTCCTCTCATCCCCAGGGTACTGCTCAAAATAAAGGAGGAAAAATCAAGGACCATTCTGATAGCACTAGACTGGCCCTGGCAGCACTGGTACCCCTTGCTGTGCAGCCTCTCACCACTGCCCTCATGGCACCTTCCTTAGATTCCAAACCTCCTGACCCAGAGGGAAGGGGAATTCATGCATCCCCAATTGCAAACACTCAGTTTGGCAGCTTGGCTTATTCCCTAACTCCTAACCAATCTGCCAACATCAGTAAACAAGTTCTATATGTTATCCATTAGGCCAGACGCCCTAGCACCAGAAAGTCTTATGCTGACAAATGGAAAAGGTTCTGCACCTGGATCCAGTCTAAGGGAGCCAATACGGCACAGCCCTCCCTCCCTCTCATCCTGGATTATTTAACTGACCTACTACACAGTGGCCTCTCTTTCTCCTCTATAAAAATTCATGCCTCTGCTATTTCTCCTCATTTTCCCACTGAGCAGCCCCTTTTCTCACACCCTTTGATCAAACAGTCCATAAGAGGGCCTAGCAACTTGAGGCCATCCAGAAGAGCACCAACTCTAGCTTGGGACCTTAACTTTGTATTGGAAGTGCTCAACCTGTCCCCCTTACCAGCTTCTTCTGCAGAGCTAAAATTTCTCTCCTGGAAAACAGCATTCCTTTTGGCCATCACTTCAGCCAGAAGAGTCTCTGAGCTGCAAGCGCTCATGGCTTTGGAACCCTTTATCATCTTCTATGCTGACAGGGTATCCCTCAGAACTAACCCATCCTTCATGCCCAAGGTGGTGTCCAGTGTGGCTCACAACCAATCTATTCATTTGCCCACCTTTTTCTCTAATCCCCAGAACAAAGGGAAAGGATTCTGCACTCTCTAGATGTGCACAGACAGCTCAGATTCTATCTGGACATGACTAAATCCTTCAGGAAGTCTGATCAACTGCTGGTTAGCTTTGCTACAGGGGCAGAAGGCAAAGCCATCTACAAACAAACCATCTCCAAATGGTTAGCACACTGCATCCATTTCTTCTCAAGCAACATGGAAAGCCTCCCCCCAATTGGGTCAGGACACACTCCACCAGAGCAGCCTCCACCTCTGCAGCTTTGCATCCTGGAAGTTTGTTCACACTTTTACCAAGCATTACCACCTACCTCTCTTCTCCAAATCCAGGGCAGGGTTTGCCTCTGCAGTCTTGCAGGGCATCCTAGCCAGCCCCTAGTTTCCTTTACTGCCTCCACCCTTTTCCTCAGCTTTGGGAATCAACCCAAATGTGATGACTGCAACAGTGAAACATGAAGAACATAGTGCAGTTGTGTACACTTATCATAAATGTAGATGTTCGAGTGTATTCACTGTTGCAGTCCTGATTTCCCTCCCTCCATCCCCATTTTGTTCTCTATACTTACAAGGGACTTATTGGTATTTATTTTCCACTGGTGGGGTTTCTTCCACCAGAACATGGCTCCTAACTGGGGGCTCCTGACAGGTTAGGGCAAGAAAAACTGATGTAATGGTGTTGGCTGCCTTATTTTATACTACTGATGACCTGACATCAGTCCTGAAGCGACAGCAACCAATGCAGAAATACTAACTCTCTGGTATTCAGGCTGGCCGAGAACTACCCTGGCAGGGATAACCCAAATGTGATGACTGCAACAGTGAATACACTCGAACATCTACATTTATGGTATGTGTACACAGCTGCACTTTCAGGATGGTCTAAAATATGCTTTGCCAAAGCATTATTCATATTCTTCGTCCTTATCTCATATAGGTGCCTGTTTACCCTGTCTGGTAGCCTCTGTATGGCTTTACCTATATAGAAACAGGAGCAGTGGTTGCAGGTAGCCAAATAAACCACATGCATGGTATTATATTCAGCATAAAATCTGGGCTTAAAAATAAAACGCATCTGTGTATACTCAAAATCTTGTTCTTTTGCAATATAACTACAAATGCTGCATCATCCACAGGGAAAGTTACCTACTCTCTTATACTGACTGTCAGTATGTTGTTTATTGTCACATAATCGTTTCAAGTTGTGAATGTTTTTGTGTGTATATATATATATATATATATATATATATATATATATATATATATATATATATATATATATATATATATATATATATATATATATATATGGGTCTACTTTAAAACACCAACGCGCAAAACACAGACGACAAGAACACCGAGACCAGAAGATCGACAACTGAGATGACCGACTGTTTAAAGGCATGACACTTCACGTGCCTGACAAACCACAATCCCAACAATCAACAAAACAAATACCTTTTCCGAAAAACACACACACAACACAAGCACAACAAAAACCTTACAAACCTACACTAAACCTTACATACACAACTATCTATGCACTAACCTTAACCCAAACCCTAACCCTAAGGTCCGTCACTATCGCACACTCACCTAACCCGCACCCTAACCCTAACTCACTTAACCCGCCCCTAACCCTAAAGTCTGTCACTATCGCACACTTACCTTAACATGTCGGTGTTCTCAGCGTTGGGCTTTTAAACTGTTGGTCATCTCAGTTGTCGATCTTCCGGTCTCGGTGTTCTCGTCATCGGATTAGCGGACCGGAGTTCCGCTGTGGCGACAGCTCGACATTCAACCTTCAATGAAGGCACACCCATTTACGCATGTCTTTCGAATGCCCACCCAACCGCAGGGAGGACATGCAGACTCCACACAGAAGGCACTCCCTGCACTCCAGCCGAGATTCAAACGGGAGAACCTCTTGCTGTGAGGCAACAACGCTACTGCTGCACCACCGCGGATGTCTATACATATATATATATATATATATATACACACACACATATACATACACACACACATACACATACACACACATATATATAGGCTTATTCCCCACTATTTCTGCTGTTTGTGAATCCATAGTAAGGAGATGCCAATTCTTATCCATGATTTTCCTTATAGTACTAATATCACTGATATATTTAGTAATAAAGGATATCAATGGCCTACCTCCACTCCTTCTAAAATTTCCTGATGAAAAAATGTCACCAGTATTTGACCTTGTAGATAAAATTTCATTTGGACAGTATTTACCGTATTTAACATTTATGTATTATAACCCCTGTCTTTAAATAATTCAGACAAATTGGTGACTTCCCTTTGAAACGTATCTTCTTCTCTACATATCCTAGACACCCTCATGTATTGACTCTTAACTATGTCAGGAAAAATGTATCCGGGATGCATACTTCCATTACATAATAAACTGTTCCTCCAGCATGGTTTGCCATATAGGGATGTTTTAAGTGTGTTGTTTGCTGTTTTCCTAACCAATACATCTAAAAATTCAATTTCATCATATGAGCTGTTAACTGTAAATCTTAAGAAATTTGTAGTAGATTCTATGTGCTGAATAAAATCATGTAGGGAATCTATATACCCTTTCCACAACATAAAGACGTCATCAACAAAATGTCTATAAAATTTCACACACTCAAAATATGTTGACGTGAAGAGATGATGAATCTCCCAGAAATGCATGACTAGGTTCGCGTATATATTTACACATGGGGTGCCCATAGAGACACCCCATTTCTACAAGTATAATTTTATATCAAACAAGAATACATTATTTTCTAGGATTAACTGGAGTAAAGTACATAACAAATAAACTGTGTCATTGTCATACATTTGTTCAGAGGTTAATAACTCCCTCAGTGCCTCTATACCATAGGTGTTGGGAATACAGGTAAATAAGTTTTTCACATCCAAGGTAGCTAATATGTAGCAACTGGAATTAATAGTAGTAATATGTCTATTCAAATCATTTAAGAACTGTATAGTGTCCTTCAACATAGTGGGGTATCTGTGCCACTAAAGGTTTCAACTTATTTTTAACATACATTGAAAGTGGATCAGTGGCCCAACCTTCACCAGCCACTGTAGGTCTCATTGGTATCTTGGTAATGGACTTATGAATCTTTGGCAATCCCTTGATAATACGTATAACTGGATTATCAACATTTAAAAAATAATACACTTGTTCATTATTAAACAATCAGGAATATTACATAAATTTTTTTTAAGTAAAATCTCATTAATCTGAAGATAAGTTCTTCGTCTTCTAATAATACAGACATAGCTAACTATTTTGCCTCCTTTATCCGCTGGCCTAATAGCTACTAACTGCAAAGTTTGTAAGTGTTGTAGTGCTCTCCTCTCTGAGTTATTCATATTGTAGAAATCCTTGTGATGAGAAATGCTTAATGTATCACTAAGCTCTTTTTCATAGGCTTTTACAAATAATTCTACATGTGCTGGCAGCATTGGTATGAAAGCACTAGGTTTTCTATAGGTGGAACAGCTAGGAGCAGTCTTAGTATCAAATATAAGCTTTAATGCAATATTGCGAGCAATCAATCTGACATTAATAAGTGTGTCACTTACTTTAGCTGGGGTGGCAGGAATAAAGGACAGTCCTTTGTTCAAAACAGCTCATTCACAGGCAGTGAGTTCATAATTCTGAAAATGCTCCATTGTTTTTGTGGGACAACTTTAATTAGCACTGGTTTCTGTGCTAAAGGAATTCCCTTCCGTCAACTGAGAAGCTTATCTGAATCCAGAAAGTATTGTTTCATGTTTTGAGGGACAGGTTTGTTACAGGTAAGTGGCAATGGCACGTTCCTAATGTTACTGGTTACAGTTTGCTTTCCATACGACTATGGACAACTTTAATTAGCACTGGTTTCTGTGCTAAAGGAATTCCCTTCCATCAGCTGAGAAGCTTATCTGAATCCAGAAAGTATTGTTTCATGTTTTGAGGGACAGGTTTGTTACAGGTAAGTGGCAATGGCACGTTCCTAATGTTACTGGTTACAGTTTGCTTTCCATACGACTGTCCAACTATAGTTGATTAGACTGTGAGGTGATGTTATGGAGTCTAACAAGGGCTCAAGATCCCCCTCTGCAACTTCCTTGTCCTTCAGCCAATCATGATGCTGTGATTTACATAGAATTTCCCTTGCCCTTGACTAGATCCCATAAATAGTAGTGATTGGACACCAGTATACTGAAAGACAAGGAAGCCAGCTATTTCTTATAGGTTCATAGCTGTTTACTAGGCTAATGACTACAAGGGTCTTTTTAAGCCTAGCCATGCATCCCAAATCTCTGACAAGTTCTGATACCCTTGATAAATGTAAGCATGGGCCTGGGAGATGAACCATTTACAGGTTACCTGTGTCCATTAGAGACATAGGTGCCAAACATGGGATGATTTTCCAGTTTCCCATCCAGTTTTCCAAGTTGCCCTTGAATTGGGTAGGGAGGAGCTCTGCTTCACATGGATGGGGAGCCTGTTCCATAGATGGGGGAGTCTCTGGGATACATACCTATCTCTCCAGCAGGTCCTGTTTATATCACAGGCAAGGTTTAAGTCTTTAAATTGGGTAATTCTGGTGCTTTTTGTTTTGTGGATAGGCAGGAGGTCCATCAGCGTGGGTTCTGACAATGCCCTGTATGTCAGGCATAAATCTCCCCTCAAAAGCCTGTAGGAGATAGAATACAGGGATAGGGCCTTGAGGCGGTCTGAATAGAACATTTTACTTACGTCCTGTATTCTTTTAGTTCAGAACCTCTGTGGACATTCCAATTGGTGGATATGCCTGGTTAGGTACATACCAAAGGGAGCACTGTACTCAATGATAGGTCTGATGAATGCCAAATACATTGGAATAATGACTTCCTTGGACTTAGATTCCATACCTTTGTTTATAAGTTGCTCAATATAGAGTGATTTCCTCACCACTGTAGACACGTGATGGTCAAAATCTAGATTACTATCTATGTGTGTCCCTAAGTCTCTGACTACTGGGTCAACTCTAAGGGGTGTGTTGTAAGTATGATAATTAACAGGGATGGATGACTTCCCAAAGGATACTGTTATGCATTTCTTGGCATTTAGTTTTAGTCCATGGCTCTGACACCAGTTGTTTGTCTGTGTCAACCCCTCCTGGAGAACATTTGTGTCAGTGTGAGATTCAATGACAGCTCCAAATTTGCAATCATCTACAAATTTAGTCAGCCAGAGACCATTGACATTGGCCTTGACTTCTGAGAAGTAAATGCCAAAAAGGAGCACTTCAAGGACTGAACATTGAGGGACTCCAATTGTGACTGGCCTCTTTTTAGAGGTGGACTCTCCAATTCTAACTTCCTGGGTCCTATCTGTGAGCCAGTTGGCTATCCACCGGGTGACATATGGGTTTGTACGTAACCTCTTGAGTTTATCAACAATGCCCGAGTGGGGTATTGTGTCAAATGTCTGGGCCAGGTCAAGGTAGGCAGTGTGAATGATTTTACCCTCATACATTGCTTTGATGACCTTCTCAAAGAAGTCCACCAGGTTGAGTAGGCTTGATCTGCCCTTGACAATACCAAACTGGGTTGGGTCCAGTGTCTAGAGGTTTACTGTATCTCTAGTGATTATCTCCATGATAATTCTTTCCATGGCTTTACATATAAGACTAGTGAGACTTATGGGTCTGTAGTTGTTCCACCTTTATACAGTGGGATGACTGTTGCCTTTTTCCATTCATGAGGCACAAAGCCTGTTTGGAGGCTACAGTTAAATAGTAATTCCAGAGGCCCTGATAGGTCATGTTTCTTGCTATTTAGAAGGCATCCTGGGATATTGTCTAGGCCCATTGAAGCAGTGTTGTTGGTCTTTGAGTGAGCATTAAGGACCTGTTCCCTAGTGATAGTAGGGGGAGTTATATTTGATGATATTTCCTGAGGGAAGGTTGAGGGGGAAAGTTGGAGCTGAATTTATTAGCCAGGAGGTTTGCTGTATCTTCTGGCTCAGTATAGGTGACTCCATTTACAATGAGCTCTGCACACAATTGTGTATTGCCTTTGAGATTGTGGACATAGCTAAATAATGCTTTGTGGTTGTCCTTGGCCTGGGAGGCCAAACTTACCTCAAATTTGGTTTTGGTAGACTTTATTTGTCCTCTGAGTTTTGTTTAGTTTGATGAAAGTGCTTTTATCCTGCTGGGTGCTGCACCTCCCAATTTTTGCCATGATTTTCTTCTTCTTCTGTTATGCAGCCTATTGATTTTGTGATTCCACCAGGGTGGCTTGTTTTTTGAGTTCTGTACTTCTTTTTGGTGGGTGCAGCTGCTTCTATGCAGCTATTAACATGCTTGTACAAGGTTTCTGTGAACAGTTCTGCATAGGCAGCAGTGTTCTCTGGGTTTAAGGGAGCTTGAAAGTTTGCCAGGTTCTCACTTAATAGTAGGAGGAAGACAGTGTTAACTTTTATCTGGAGAATAGTCTTATCTGTTCATTGCTCATTTTTATTTGGTGAGAGAGCATAAAACTGGAGTTGATGGATGGATACAAACAACTAAGGTGATTGTTATGACCATTGTGTCTCTTTGAGTATAATCTGGTCAAAGCTTCAGAGCTTCAGCCAGATAAAACAAACCAGCCAAAACTTCAGCCAGACGAAAGAAACTTTTTTTTGGAGTGGGACATACACTTCTGCAGTCCAAATCCCTCCCTTGCTTGTATATGCTAATGCTATGGTTACACAACCATGGAGACAAAAGAAAGACCCCAAAACAACAAATTACTACTGGTGCACAAATACAAACTGTCCCAACTGTGATTCCTTATAACTACAGTGATTGGGGAGCTATATATGAAGGAGTCAGACCTCGGCCCTTATTTGCCAGATCATCTCTCTGTACAGCAAGTGATTCTTCCAGTTGCCTCCATATGTACATCAGTAAAAGTGAGAAGAATTTAAACAAAAGAATATATCAACATGTATATAATATTAACAAAAGGGATTGCAAGAGTGAGTTAATACATTTGTTACTCTGTAAAAATGTTATCAAGTTTAAATTTTGATTTTAGAAAAGATTAATAACATACAATATGCAGGTAATTGGAAGAATCACTTTTGTATAGAGAGATGATCTGGCAAATAAGGACCGCTGCATCAAATGCATCTGGTCTTAATGACGTATCTATCATCAGTGAACTAAAAAAGAGGGCAGATGAAATTTGAAATATATAGTTTTTATTATTTTATTTTTAATGTGTCATTTTTATTTATTCGTGGAATGATTAAAATGTAGTTTTTAAGATTTTTTTTTTTATGTAAGGGTCATTGTACTTTTAAGGAAATGGTTATGTTTTTTAATTATGCTGTATAATATTGTATTTAAGGTCTGTGGTGATGATTTTACTATTGTTCTGAGGAAGTCCCAAATATAGTTGGGATAAAAGCACGTAACTTGTTTGATATATTATTAAATTCACTTTTTGCGCTAGCTGTTTGGATTTTTTTCTGTTGGATTTGTTTTTTCCAATGAACCTTGTCATCTGTTTTGATTTTAATAGTTCTAAAGGAGAATTTTGGCCTACCAGTAACTAGCTTCTGGAAACACTTCACATTATCAGCATATCTATCATGCCTCCCTCATTAACATAATGCTTCCCTCTCTAGATCATAACTGAAGCCAGGCTGTAGTGGTCCAGTTCACTTACCTGCCAAAATAAGCAAGTAAGTAAATCACCAGCATTAGTTCAAGAGACTAAGTCCCTTAAAGGTTTGCATATGTACCACACCCTGGTATCCAAGAATCTGCACGTGGTGTGTTTTCCTTTGCTCTGAAGAGTCATATAAATATAATCACTTCAGTAAAACCTATGACCCAACTTTTAGAGGAAACATCTGTGGGCATAATTTACCCCCATACATTGTATTATGATGGGCTATAAAGCTGAAAGCTGGTGTGAAATATGTCCACAAAATGGACATGTGATTGCTGATTTAAGATCTAGGAACAGTTGTCATCTCTCATGTCCATTACTTTTCAAGTTCCCATCCAGGTAATCCCTGCACCCTGTTTACCTTATCTACCTCCAGATGTTGTGCTATTAAGAGGGCCAGAGAAAACACTGCCTTTTGAAGTGTGGACCATGGTTAGTGCATATATTGCTTCTAAATGGAAAATTCCAGCCAGCTGTTACTGATCTCTTATAGTTTCTAACAAAAGTGACAAAGATAACTAACAGCTGAATGGAACCCAATAAACTTCAATATAGCAGCAAAAAAGAAAGAGAATTCTGACCATTGTATCAAAAACTTTAATACGCAAAGCTTTCAAGTAAAATACTCGTTCTCAGTGTATTATAACTGCCATGGAAAATGAGACCATTAAAAAAGTATATAAAAACCAATAGAAATACATTGGTTAGGCACACAATACATTTAAAATGTTTAAAAAAGTTACAAAGCCCATCTATTTTAAAAAGAACATTGTTTCAGTTTCAAAATTGTTTTAAGACTTTTAATAACATTAAGACCTGGGGCAAATCAGCCACAAAAAGTGTATTCATTTATATTCTACCAATTCACTAAGAGCAATTAAGTCACCTCCATGTTTGTTCATATACAGTCTCTGAATGACTAAGTCTCTGAATGACTAAATTTAAATGCGTGTCCTTTTCCCATTTATTCATTGTGTTTATATAATGCATTAGTCTTAACACACCTATGCATCTCAGACAAATGTTAACATATTCCTTTAACTTACAATTAGTGTTTCCTATGTAAAAACAAGTACAATTCACATAATACGCAAGATAAATTACATTCTCAGTATGACACATTGCCAATGCCTTGAAAATAAATTCTCTTTCACTAAAGGATGTTTAAAAACTTGTGTCAATATTTATATAAGCACAGTAGTGACAGTTATAGCATGTTATGGTCCCACTCGTACTAGTTATTAACTGTAGATTTTCACAAACAAAATCTTTATAGCATAATTTTTGCTTCAGATTTATTTCTCTTTTATAAATAAAACTAGGTTTGTCACCAACAATTTTTGCATTATCGGACCTCGATTTTAATATTGACCAATTATTTTCAATAATATTTTTAATCTGAGATGTCCATCTACTGTATTTCGTATTATACAGTGACTGGCCATTAACATTCAAAAATGAGGACGCTGATTGGTCAGCCTAACCAGCATGCCTATTGTAAATCGAGCATATACCAATGGAAATAAGTCTGGTTGCCCAGACCTTTTACCATTACTATATGCCATAACTTTTTAAGTTTTCTTCACCATAAAAAAAAAATAATAAAATTATAAATCCCCACAGTGCGGAGGTACAAGAGAGACAGCACAGAGAAAATACTAGGAAAATCAGTTATGTTATTCAGAACTAAAAAAGTGTACCTGATTTTCCTTTTATTTTCTCCATCCTGTCTCTCTTGTACATCTAAAGTGGCTGAATTTCAATCTTATTTAAAAAAAAAAAAAAAAAAAAAAAAAAAAAAGGAGCAATAGAGATCTTCCTTTCTCAATTGTTTCCTTTCCAAAGCACTGCTTTGTAAGCGTGGGAATGTAAGTCCCATACACATGGGCAGTACATCAGAAAAAAGCAGCAGGATATCCAAAGAAAGCAGAAGAACACCACGGAGCTGTCATAAAAAAACATTATTTAATAAAAGTATGTAATTTTGTTCTTAAATAATGTATATAGCAATAACCAATGATGTGGGTGTGGTATATTGAAGATTCACCCATGGTTGGCTTGGTTTAATCACTCGGACTTCCTAGATGTTGCAACCTATTCACAAAACTATTTAATTAAATCATCACCACCAGTCCATTTAAAAATATGTTATCTACAAAACACTTATAAAAAGCTACATATTCTGTCAGTGGTAGTTCAATGCTAGATTTATTATCATCTTTCCACTTAGAGCTAAATTAGCATAGGTATTAGCCATGGGAGTATCCATGGCTACACAGTATTCTTGGTGAAAATATTTATCATTAAATAGAAAAATGTTATTATTAAGAAAACTAAACAACATAAGGCAGATAGTTTCTATCTTCTTTCCTGAACAACTACTGTATTTGCACATATAGTCTCTGATTGCTTGAAAACTAAAGCCAAATTATTTATTACATTGTTTTGAGACCAACAGTATAATGAATATAAAAAATCATTAGTGTCCTTTATAAAGCTTTTACTTGGTTATAACTTAAAAAAAAAAGGTTTTAACTGTATTTCAAAATGGTTTGAAATAGCTATCATCACTCACTGATTCCCAGATACTGTAGATCTCATAGGAGGTCTAGTTATATTTTTATGAATTTTAGGCAGACCATGCATCAGAGGAACAACATCTCAGTAGTAATATCATTTTCAAACATCAGATCATATAAAACAGTCTTTCCAACTTCAGTTAATCAAAATTCTGTTTCAGTAAACACATGGCAGGAAAGACTGTTGTGAATTTATCCAGCCATGTATTTACTGAAACAGAATTATCTATATTTGATAAAGGATTAATGTTTGTTCCTTCAACAGAAGGTAATTTAAATGATTCTTTGACTGAGCTAAGATTATTTGTATATAACCTGGATTTGAAATTGTTTTAGAAAACTGATACTTTCTGATGTTAATCAAATGTCAGAAAGACTTAGTAGATTTATACTCATTAGTATACCTGTTGTGAGCGCTTTTAATGTAATATGCAAATAACAAATATATGATTTGTATTTTAAACAAAATGGTGATAAACATTTTAATTTGAGTTATAATGAAAGATAAGCCTTATACAAGTTATGCGATATGCAAGATATTATTATTATTAAACAAGCTGATAAGGGTGGTATGACTGTTATAATGGATTGTGGACTATATATATATATATATATATAGAGAGAGAGAGAGAGAGTTAGTTAATGAATGAGTTTTTATTATATCTTGATGCTTTTAAGAAAGTTAATAAAACTTGTGTTGAAAATACTATTTAGAGAGTAAAAAGTTTTTGTCACGGTTTAAAACATCAGTAGCCCAGCCATTGGCAAGAAGGTATGGCTGGGAGGCGGCACATGCTTGTCATGGCAGTAACCCTGGTGAGGGAAGCCATCGTGTTAAAGAAAGAGACCTTTCATGCATTGCAGGTAGTGTGATCCTCTTACAGGTAAATCAGAAACACTGTAACTGTGGTAGCCTCTGAAGTGAAGGCCCAGGCATGAGATGAGTTTGGCAGTGTCACAGAGGATGACTTTTAGAGGGCCTGAAAAAGATTGTAACATCTGGAAACTAAAGGTGAGGAGACATTACCAGCAGTGTTCTGTGCAAAGGTGGAGAAGCTTTGGTTATGTGGGGGAACACTGTCTAGGGTAGAGAAGGAGCATTGTGAGGAATCTCTGAAGCCAGTGGGCACACCTCCTTTCCAGATTTAGTGTAAGAAACAACTGGTGGGATTGGGAACATTTCTTCAAGTGAGGTCACTCTGCCAGTTGTGCTGGCTTGGTATGGCGAGATTATCACAGTGGATCAAGGCATCCCGTAATGCTGAAGGCAGGCCATTAAAATTATGGCCTCAGAGAAATGCAGAATTTGGTGATACAGCAGGTTAACAAGACCAATTAGCACATCATTCCCAAATGTTTTTGATTGTGTATGGAATGGCACGAACACTTGGATATTGCCAAGACATATTTCATGGGATGCCAGATGTATCCTGTAAGTGTAAAATGAAATATGTCTGGCAACCTTCAGCTGCACTTGCTGCCTCGTGGTATGCCATTATAAGTGGCAGTTCTTCATGGAGGTAAGTGCCAAACAATGGCTGGAAATAGGACTATAGTAGAAGAGAGACAGAGTGCTGATGTAGGAGAGCAGAAAATCTGTGTGTTTTGCAGGCCAGGAAGGATAAAATGCATAACTTAAAAAAGACCTACCAGAAAAGACAGCTTCTATGAATATTTCTGATTTTTGGATTACACTTGCACAGTTTTCTTTTTATCTTGTTCTATTTCAGTGTTCATAGGTTGTTACTACGCTAACAACCACTTTAGCCATGCACCCCAAAACCATTTGAATCCCAAGTATCATGGACATCTATATGAGGGAAGGGGGCATGTTAGTAGATAATTTAGTAAGGGAATTGTAAAGTGGAGTGTAAGCTAGGGTAATATTTTTCTTATTCACTGCCTCTGTCCATAACAGACACATAGTCCTGACCGGGGGGGGGGGGGGGGGGTAAATTTACATTTTCCCATCCATTTGTCAAGGGTTCATTTGAATAGAGTCAGGGATGAACTCTTTTTTACATGCATAGGGAGCCTATTCCATAGGAACAGGTTCATCGGGGTTGGATCTGAGGAAGCTCTTTAAGCCAGACAAAGATCCCCTCTCAACACCCTGAAGGGACTGAGTACAGAGACAGAACATTTAGGCAATTAGTGTAGGACAGGGTATTCATGTCCTGAATTCTCCTGGTGAAAAACCTTTGTGAGCATTTCAGTTGTTGAAAGTGTCTGGTTAGGTACATGCCAAAGAGAGAATTGAACTCAATAATAGGTCTGATAAGGGTTGGGTAGAGTGGTACTATAACCTCCCTTGTCTTGGATACAGTGCCCTTCACTATAAGCTGGGTGACATTAGAATGATTTTCTTACTATCTTCGCCAAGTGTTGGGCAAAGGCCAAATTGCTGTTTACAAATGTTCTCAGATCCCTTACTACTGCATTGACTCTTAAAGGTGTTTTATTGATGAAGTAATTAACTTGGGTTGACAGTTTCCCAAAGGGCATTATAATGTATTTTTTGCATTGAAATTTAGGCTGTGGCTTTTGGCACCAGTCATTTGTCTGTATTAAACCCTCTTGCAAGATGTTGGTGTCTTGGGGGGAGTTTGTAATACCTCCACTTTATTCTCATGTGCGAACTTGATGAGCCAGAGACCTCGAATATTAGCCTTGACTTCTGAGAAGTAGATGCCAAATAGCAGTGGGCCCAACACATAGCCCTGGGGTACTCTGCTGGTGACCAGTCTCTTGGTGGAGGTGGTCTCACAGATCTTAACTGTGAGCCAGCTGGCATTCCATTGAGTTATGCAGAGATTCATGACTAGTTCAAAGAGTTTGTCAACAATACCTGAATTGGAGGTACTGTATTGAATGCCTTGGCCAAGTCAAGATATGCAGTATGCACTGTTTTGTCCTTGTCCATTGCCTTAAGAACCTTTTCAAAGAAGTATATCAGGTTAAGTAGGCACAACCTTCCCTTAAAGATAGATTGGGAAGTCTGTAGATTGTCACTGTTCTTGATTATCACATTAGGTTTGTTGGACTGATGGAGCTGTTGTTCCCTGGCTCATTTGATGGTTTGCCCTTGTGGAGGGGAATGAATGTTGCAGTCCTCCATTCACTTGGAACATAGACTGCTTTGAGGCTATAGTTGGAGTGCCTCAAATGGATCTGATAGGTCATGTTTAAGACTATTCAGGAGGCAATCGGGGATGGTGTTGGGACCCATAGCCACAGTGTTCTTGGTTTTAGCGAATGCCAGCACCTGGTCCCTTTTAATAGTTGGGGAAAGTATGTTGGAAGGAATTTCAGCCAGGGGAGCTGGGGGGAATTTGAGCTGAATTTATTAGCCAGTTTGCTGTGTCACTGTGATCAGTGAAGGCGGTACCATTCACCACCAGTTCAGCACACTGCTGTGTGCTACCTTTAAGGCTCCAGACATAGCTGAAGAAGTTCTTGTAATTGTCCTTAGCCTATGAGGTTATCTTGACCTCGTAATTGGGCTTCTTGGATTTCGACCTCTTAGTCTCTTGTTTAGTTGTGTAAGAGAGGACTTGTCTTCAAGGGAGTTGTTCTTCTGATTTTGGCCATGTGTTTTATTATTTTCTTTTATTATATAACCTGTTAGGTGAGAATTCCACAAGTGGGCTTTGCATACCTCTCAACCTGGAAATATCAAAAGTCTGGACAAGGCCCATGAAAAATAGGTGCAAATTTGTGCATTGATCAAGATAAAACTTGCATACGTACTTACGTAACCCCACCCACTCCAATGGGATTGCGGGATACCAGCTTTCAAACACAGACTGAAGAACAGACCAGCAAAATATGCCACTAGAATCCCCCTGCAGCCATTGCAATGTCCGATTTCACCCCGTTTACCATAAACACTAATGTTTGCATACTGCTTTACTTCTGCAATGATTGTAAATGCACAAACACTAAGAAACATCTGCTAAACAAAGCAACTGCAATACCACTGTCTCACAATGAAAAGAGACTTCACTTAGCATTAAAATTTCTCTGCCCTTGAAACTCACATTCATTGAAACAGCACTGAAACCCACACCACATCCAAAGAAAATGCATCTGGCCAGTGGTGGATAAAGATTACCTTTGGGCTGTTTTCAAATCACAGGCCCCTTGCACACAAAACAAGAAACATACATGTGTTCTTTGATAACCTTCCTGACTTTATTAAATTATATTCCATATATAATACAGCACACTTGTCAGACTTAGAGTGCATTTTAAATTTATTATTTTAACATTTTTTTTCAGTAGGCAATAAAACAAAATGCATGAACCAATAATGACAAAACTGCCTGCCCACTTCAGAACATTTCCGTCATAAAAGTCTACCTACACAAACACACACACACACTATATATATATATATATATATATATATATATATATATATATATATATATATATATATATACACATAAAAATAGAATGATATTAGTGTAAGCCATAGGCATCTTGCACTGTTTCTTACACTTATTTTCAGTTTTTTTGGGGGGGAGGTACAAAAGGCCAAAAACCAGGGACACATTTTAAACATTGCTTGTATAATTTTGGAAAGTTGCTAGAATAAGATGTGATGTTACCACCATGCGTGTCACTGCCAAGTTTTGAACCCAGGACCCTGTGCACTACAGTCAGAGCAACATACCACTATGCCAAATCAGCAGCTTCCTGAAAGATAACAAGGAAGACTGAAACTTAAATGGCTATCATTTAGTGAATTCAGTACTCACTTCTCAGTGCATAGCTGTCAACCTCTTAGCACAAAAAAAACGGACAAAGCCAATAATGAGGAATACAGAATTCATTTCTCACCTCACCATAGCTCTCAATGTCTCAGCACAAAAAACCTAGACACAGCCCCAAAATAGGGACAAATTTCAAATACTGATCTTATAAACTTAGAAAATTGCCAGAATAAAAGGTTTTGTTTTACCATTTATTTTCTGAAAAATATGAAGTCTGAAATTCAAATGCCTGTCATTATTTAGGGAATTCAATCCTTCAGTGTCAGTGATTTGCCACAAAAATCTGGAAAAAACAGATTTTATGAGAAACAGAACAGAACAAAACTATGAGGTAAAAATCTGGATGGCTTGGTGGGTAGGGAATTAAGGCTCTTGTACTTAATGTGCTGGGTTTGAGCCTGAATAACTCTCTAGCCACCAGCTGTATTTGTTTACAAATACACACACTTTAGTTCTGATAGGTTCATAGGCAGGTACTAGGCTATCGGCCCTGGGGCCTATACAAGCCCAGCCAAAAAGGTACCCTGGCTTTTGCCACCCAAGAAAATTATTTTCTTGTGCCACTGTCGAGCAGAGCCACAGAGGTGATCCTTGGGGTGAATTTTCTATTTCCCAAACAATCATCAAAATTTTTCTTGAAGAGTGCTAATGAGGAGCTTTGTTTGATATAGATAGGTAGTTTATTCCAGAGTATGGGAAGTCTCTGGGATAGGAATCTATCCCTCCGGGATGTTCTGTTTATTGTGGTGACAAGGTTTAGGTCCCTAGAGCATGTAGCTCGGAGGGATTGGGATTTCTTTAAGTGGAGCATGTCCAACAGCTCTGGGTTTGACATAGCTTTGTATGTTAGGCAGAGATCACCTCTGAGTAGGCGATATGCGACGGAGTAAAGCTGGAGTTTTTTGAGACGGTCTGCGTAGGGCATCTGTTTGAGGCCGGTAATCCTCTTTGTGAGGTATTTCTCCGGCCTTGCCAGTTGTTGTAGATGTCTTGTGAGGTACATACCAAAAGGGGCGTTGTACTCTATAATGGGTCTAATGAGTGATGAGTAGAGGGGAACAATGACCTCTTTTTTCTGGATGAGAAACCTTTTGTGATGAGGTGTGCCACGTAGAAGGATTTCCTGACTACTGTGGTGATGTGATTATCAAAGGAGAGACTACTGTCCACCTGTGTCCCAAGGTCTCTTATCACACTTTTGGTGTTAAGTATACCACTGCCTATGTTGTAGTTCATGGGTACAGAGTTTTTCCCAAAGGGGGTGACAATGCACTTTTTGGCATTGAGCTTGAGGCCATGGCTTTGACACTGGGCATCTGTCTCAGTGAGGCCTTTTTGTAGAATGTCCACATCGTTAGGAGTTTCGATTATGGCTCCTAGTTTGCAGTCATCTGCGAACTTCATTAGCCAAAGACCTTCTGTGTTAGCCTGTACTTCAGAGAAGTAGATACCAAACAGGAGAGGACCCAGGAATGAACCTTGTGGTACTCCACTTGTCACTGGTCTGACGTCGGATTTGGAGTCTGCTACTTTCACAGTGTGGGTTTTGTCAGTGAGCCAGTTGGCAACCCATCTTGTGACATAGGGATTTATACCTAGTATAGTGAGTTTATCTATAATTCTAGAGTGGGGGAATGGTGTTGAAAGCCTTGGCAAGATCTAGATAGGCTGTGTGAACCACCTTACCCTTGTCTACAGGTTTGGTGACTGCTTCAAAGAAGTCTATCAGGTTTAGGAGACATGATCTGCCTTTTACAAACCCGAACTGTGTGGGGTCCAGGGTTTGGAGATTACCAGTGTCTTTGTTTATAAGTTCCATGATGATACGTTCCATGGCCTTGCAGACCAGGCTCGTCAGGCTAATGGGATGGTAGTTCCCGGGGTCCATGGTGGCTCCCCCCTTGTGGAGTGGGATAACCGTTGCTGTGCACCATTCAGCAGGCACAAAGCCTGAGGTGAGGCTATGATTGAACATGATACTTAGGTGGGGTGCCAGTTCGTTCTGTAGTTCATGTACAACGCAGCCTGGGATGTTGTCTGGTCCCATGGATGCTGTGTTCTTGGCTTTGGAGAGTGTGGTTTTTACCTGTGCAGCCGTGATTACAGGAACTTTGTATTCTTCTGGTATAGAGATGGGCTTTTTAGGGGGTGAGAGGGGGGTAAAGTTAGCACTGAACCTATCTGCCAGGATGTTGGCAATATCAGTTGGTTCTGTATATTTAGTGCCATTGTGCTGTAACTCAGAGCAGATCTGAGTGTTGCCATTGAGATTCTTGACATAGCTATAGAATGCTTTGTGGTTGTCTTTAGAATCAGTGGCGATTTTGTTTTCATAACTAGCTTTGGAAGATTTTATCAGGGATCACAGCTTCTTACTGAGGCTGACCAGGGAGCTCCTCCACTCATGGGATTTTACTCTCTTTTGCAACAGTTTCTTCCTTCTGTTGTACAGTTTGTTTATGGCAGGGGACCACCAGATTGGCTTCCTTGTTTTTGGAGGATAGCGTCTTGGTACTGTTTGGGATAGCATGATCCATGCACTCATGTAAGTGCTTATAAAGTGCAATTGTGTAGGATTCAGTAGTCGTAACTGTATTGTCCATCTGCATGGGTGTCATGAAGTTCACCACTTCTGTCTTAAAAAGCATGAAGTTGGCTTTGGAGAAATTTTTTTAACATGGTTTCCTTAAGGGGGGGTGGGGGCAGGATGTGGATATCTGGGGTAATTAGCTTATGGTCGGATCGGACCAATGAGGCGTTGACGTCAGGTGTGGAACACAGGTCACTCATGCTGATAATGACTAGATCTAGGATATTGTTGCCCCTGGTGGGGGTATGGATAAGTTGATCCAGGGCATTGGAGTTTATGAATTCCAGAAAGCGTTGAGCGAAGGAGTTGGTACATGAGTAGTTTTCCCAGTTAATGGTGGGGTAGTTGAAATCGCCCATTATTAGGTTGTTTGGTTGAACCCTAATATTTTCCAGTACATCAAGAAAAGAGGAGTGGGAATCCTGGGGCATGGTGGGTGATCTGTAGCAAGCTACAATTTGTATTGCAGTTTTGCCCAGAGTTAGTTGCACTTGGATAACCTCGGCTGCATTATGCTGAGCATCTAGCCTAGAGGTGTGGATATCCTTAATGAATATGGACACACCTCCGCCTTTGGTTTTCCGGTCCAGGTTACATGGCCGAAAAGTGTAGTATGAGTTATAGCCTGGTAGTGGAGGGGTGCTCTCTGGAGCCTTGAACCAGGTCTTAGTCACTGCACAGATATCAATGTTCTCCATTTTAAGGAGTGCCTCGAGTGAGTGCATTTTGAGATTTAGACTTCTAGCATTGAGTAGTATCACCCTCAGTTTTTGCTTGCCTGTTCCTGTTACAGTGGTGAATTTGTCATTTGAACCTTGCCTTAAAAAGGCACTATAGGGGCGGCAAGAACCTTAGCCAGTATCCGAAATCCCAGGGGTGACAGGTGCAGGCCATCTCTGGCAAAGCATCATGGTCTGTCGACCATGTCATCCCAGGCAGACAGATACTGGATCCCTTTAGAATGGCATCAGAAGCTTAGCCAATTGTTGAAGTAAATCATTTTGTCCTTGTACTGCGGCATCATTCTGGGTGATGGCAGAATGGTACTCAGGGCTAGGGTCATACCTGCCTGGGCTACAAGATCGGAGAGCTCTTCCATGTCTCTTTTCATGTAGTCCAGGGAGGTATGTCTCAGGTCGTTCATACCAACATGGACAATGACAGAGTCATATTTGTACCTGTGGAGTGACCTGAGTGCGTGGGTTATGTGGCAGATCCTGGCACCCGACAGGCAGCTGACAGTAAACTTCTCCCTTTTTAGCCTGGTGAGTGGGACATCAGTGTGCATGACTATAGAGTCACCTATGACTAGTGTCTTGGGTACGTTGTTTTGCCTTATTGGCTGTGGTTGAGTGGCATACTGAGTCTGCAGGCTATGTGTCATTTGGTTTGTGTTGGGTGGTGGAGGTTGCTTGCATTTCTGCTTTGGAGGTCTCTGTTGCTTGAGCAGATTATTATTGAGAGCCACCGCGAATGTTTTTGTGGTTCTATGTGTGGATTTTGTTGGTGTAGATTTAGTGAGACTATGTGATGAATGTGGTGTGGTGCAAGTGTTTACCTTCTCCTCTTGACTGTCAAGTGCAGTCTTGATTGGAGAGAGCTTTACCTCCAGTTTGGCTAGATAAGTGAATCTCTCACATGTTGTAGTGTTACCTTGTCTTAAATTAATATAGCCCTTGGGTTTGATGTACATGGATTTCTGTTAAAGTAAGAGTGTGTAGCCAGGCTTACTCTTTCTTTGCACACTTCTGGATAAATTTCTTGAGCATCTCTTAGAACACTGAGGCGTTTTCCCCATATTATGCCTAAAACTATCAAAACTAATGCATTCAGCAACAGGGGCACATTTTATTTACAGAAAGGATTGCTAGTCTAAGCGCAATATATCTGATAGTCTTAGAGGGAACATCTGAAACGTTGCACGCACTTATTAAGTGCTGGAAGCATGAGACTTGTGTTATTTTTATATGCAGAATGGGATGGGAACAACGATATGAGTTTGCAATCACAAAATCAGATTCTCGGACTACACCTTAAATTAATGCATTTAATACTTTTGCAGCATTATAATGTCAGTGCGTGTGTTCTTACTGTTGCTTATTTCTGTTTGCTGTAATTTGTTTAAGACAACGCAGTCCTGAGTTTGCATTATCAATATATCATCCTGTATCAGCCACTAAATACTATGTTCAATTGTCTATTCCACCATGGTTTGGAGATGTTCTCATACAGCTTCCACTTCCCACAGGGAAGTCCAGTTAAACACACACACACCTTACCTCCAGTTGTTTCTTTCATTCCAGCCAGCATAATAAATACATCCGTTCCCCGCTCGCGACAGAATAAATAAAGCCATCTCTCAACACTAAGCAGCAGCAGCAGAATAAATAAATCCAAGCAGAGGAGTTCTCCACACTAAAGAGAAACCAGCATCAGAATAAATAAATCCAAACAGTTCCCGCTCGTGTTTGCCGGAAATACATCTTCCGACTGGTTGGTGGAGCTGACGTCGCTGATGTCATCACGCACGTGATGACGTCAGCCAAACTGCAAATTTTTAAATAAATGTCTAAAAATAATTTAACCCCAACACTCATTTTTTACCGAGTAATTCAGTGCGGTTGGGAGGTATGGGGCTTTGAAGTGCTTATTTTGGGTTAACTTCATTTAGGTATGGCAGCCTATATCCAGTCATTCACATTTTTTATAGGGACTATGTGAATAATTCTGCATGGGTAGCTGTGGTCTTGTGGTTAGTAGGAGCCTTTAATATTGACAAACTGTTGCTTAATAGAATTTATTTTGACATAGAATAGTTCTTAACTGTTACTGGTTTATCTGGGTTTTCTGAGTTGATTTTTTACTTCAAAGGAGACCACTTTGTTCATAGGTTAGTACTTGGATAACTGCCCTTGTGGGCCATTTTAAGTCTAGCCAGTTATCCCATGTGAGCATCAAACCATGCACCTTGTGTCTGTACCTTAACCATTATGACAACCTCCCACTTTGTGATCTGACCTCTCTAGTGAGGACATGACACAATGGAATGCCCTCCCTTGCTGGTGAGTACTAGATCCAGTATGTTTGATCCTGTGGTTAGGTTGAGTACAGTCTGTTCCAGGTTTTGTATAAATAAAGTCCAGGAAGCACTGAGTCTTTGAGTTTGAGGCAGTGTAAGTTTCCCACTCTATAGAGAGGTTAGTTAAAGTCACCCATGAATATGGTGTACGGTGGTTGGATGGTAAGCACCTGTAGTAGGTGTAGGTAAGAGTCATGAACTCTGAGGCATAGGTGGTGACCCATGGTTAGCCATGATATGATGAAAGACTTTAGCTATGGTGACTTGCACATGGATGAGCTCCATGGTATCACCTTGTTTAACCAACCTGGAGGTATGTTTGTTGCTAATGCAGACTGAGATACCACTACCTTTGGCTCCAGTCTGTGTTGTTGTTGGTCAAAATGTGTGGAAGGCATTGTAGCCTTCAACTGCTTGAGTGCTTTCTATGGCTCTAAACCAAGTTTCAGTCACAGCACAAATTTCTAAATTCTCCAGAGTGAGGAGAGCTTGAAGGGTGTGGAGTGTTTTTGTTTAGACTCCTAGCATTGAGCAGTAACACATCAAGACTGCTTGAAGACTTTTTCACTATGTTGGTAATTTTGTGTTTTTGGCATTGCCTAAAAAAGTACTAATGGGTGGATAAAGTTTTAGCCAATATCCAAAAGCCTAGGGGCACAGGTGCTGACCATCCCTGTTAAAGCAACGTAGCCTGCTGACCATGTCCTTCCATGCTGTCAGATACTGGATCCCTCTGGAGTGACACCAGAAGCTAAGCCAATTATTAAAATTAATCATGTTATGTTCATACTGTGACAGCATCCATGATGAATGCTGCTCAGTGCAGGGCTTGTATTTATCTGTGAGACATATTCCAAGAGATCCATTATGTCTCTGTTCATATAGTCCATTGAGGTACATCTCAAGTCATTTACACCCACATGGACCATGATAGAATCACACTGGCACCTAAAGAGCAGTGACTTGAGTGCTTGCATGATATTGCAGATCCAGATAGGCAACTAACCATTGTCTACTATTTGTCTAACTTGGCGAGTGAGGCATCTGGGTTGCACAATTGAATCCCTAGTGGCAAGAGTATTAGGTAAATTATATGCCTGGTTTATGCGCTTATGTGAGATGTTTGTGTTTCTTCTGGTGTGTGTGTTAGTGATTGCTGAAGAACAGTGTTGCTGTTAGGAGGCTTTGTAGGTCTTTGAGATTTTGAGAAGTTTTCTTTTAATCACATCAGTATAAGGCCATCTGTGTGCATGGTGAATGGTATATCTAAGGGATGTGGTGGGTGTGGGTATTCTTGACAACCTTCTTTGTATGTGAGATTTTTGCCTCCAAGAAAGTTATATATTTACATCTCTTGCATACTGCACTGTTTTCTTTAAGGGTCTACTTCACAATGTCAAAAGCCGGCAATATCGAAGCTGATATTGTCAGCACCACAACATCGGAAGCACAGAGCATCATGCAGGTAAACGGAAATCTCTGTAGGGGGAGATTTCTGTTTACCTCGATGTAGTACGGTCTTGGAGTTGGAATATTTAAGTAGGGGGGGTGTGGGGGGTGCAGGGGGGCTTTCCCCCCTGCCTACACTAGTTATTTTTTATTTTTGTTTGCTTTTTGTTTTTTAAGCGTTATTTGATGCTTTACTACATCGATCACTAGAGGTCGACCTTTACTGATTCGACGTAGTAAGATTTCGATAACGTGATATAGATGCTTCTTTAATGATTAACTGGTTGTGTGTTAACATGAGACAATTGCTTCATTGCCTTAGGACATCCAAATCTACCAAGATGTCCACAGACACATAAGGAAATTGCATTTTCATGTTGTCCAGTCCTGTAATAGCGTGGTCTGTTTAGCATTAAGAAGTGAGATTTAACAGGGGTCTCTTGGGGATAAGTGCAAGGTGTTATATAGTGCTAGGATGTGGTAGTGCTGTTCTATATTCTATCTGCAAACTAGTTTCTGGGATTATGGGCAACATGTTTTGTAGTGCTAGAATATGGTAGTACTATTCAATGCACAAGGTAGCCGCTCTAAGCTTAACTCCGCACAGTTCCACACTATTTTATCAGATTTCAGAACTAATACTAACTTTATAAGGAAATTCTACTGTGTAGGTGTTTGCTGTTATTTAGACCACTGCTAACTGCTGCTGCACAGTGGGCAACCATGCACAAACTCACCTGATTTATAGCAGAAAAAAAAACGTGAAAACTGACTCCAATGCTCTCTATCCAAGAAATGACCACACTTTGAGATATCTGGAGTGCTTCCCAACTCAGATAGAGACCAAGTAAACCTGCCACAAGATGGATGAGCCTAGAATTTCTTAATGTAAAACCACAGCAAAAGTAGCTCTCGAGTGCAGATTAAACAACAAACAAATACCAAACAACCAAGTCTTTGGCTAATTCACCCTTCTGCAAGCTTCCTTTAGACTCACTTCATTTGCAGATGCTGTTGATGTGCAGATTATATGGCTCCATGTAGATCCAGCTTGACACAACAAGACATACAGGGCCAATTTCAAACTGATCTTACCAATATTTGCAAATGGCACATCTCCAGAAAGCTCCTGTTCAACACAAGCAAAATTAACCGTGATTTCTGGTTTACTATTTTCACTGTAGCCTCCAAAAAAAAAAATCACACTCTTCCCCTCCATCTCTATAAAATATGCAATTTCATTGCCAAAGCCCCATGAAAAGAGGACAATTGCTTGTCCTATAGAATGGCTAAATGATTGCTGCTAAAACAAATAGCCAATGTCCTCCTCAGCTATCTGCTGAACAGACTTCTACAACAGGGCACTCCATCTGTCATGTTGCACAGATCATGTTTTTTCTGTACTTGCCCCCAAGCTATGGCAGTTTCTCCCTTCACATCTAAAATGCCTTACTACCTATTCCAAGTTCAGACTTCTATTCAAAGCTGACTTTAATAAACACACCAGGTGCAAGTGCAGCAACTAATTCACCTTGTACATTACATGCTCCCTAATTCTGCTACTGCAAGCTTTGATACTAATGTCTTCTGTTGGACAGCTCAGATCTGCATGTATGTACACAATTTTTGTTGTAGTATTGCTGTATTGTTTTCTATTTTAGGATATATTTAAAGACCCTCATTGATTTCACATACATTTAGTAATGGTATGGGTGCACACATTAATAGAAAAGAAAACAATCCATAACAAACGTGTTTCTTTTCATGCGTTATATGTATGTTTTCTTTTTCTCTTTTTTAACAGTTATTTACTTCAGCATTGCACAAATTACTCGAGTCCTGCCTTTCTTAAAATTTCACTCCTCTTCCTCCTGAACATTATTCTGCATGTATTGTACCCACAAATTCCAATTATTTCTATGTAGTTTACTTCCCTTTTCTAACGATCTCACCTCCAATTTTTTATCACTTTTACAACATTCAATACTTTAGTTATGGCTGGCTTAGATTTTTAGTAATTGCTTTTTTGGGGGCTAATAGCATTAAACTCAGTAAGGCATTACTATGTTTAGGCAATTCAGCTTGTGCATCCAAGCTCAAAAGGATCATTTCCTTAGTTAAAACAATTCCTTTCCCCCACCAACATTTCTGACCGAATACCCTGTAGGGATTTTTTTTAATTTTGCCAACTCGTTACTTTCCCAAAAACATGTCCAGAAATTGCCCCTCTCTTTCCCATTACACCTTCAGCATTTGCTGCCTTCCTGAAGAAATTTTTTCTGATGTCCGTTTGGGGCACATAAACACCAATGCAAACACCTCCATGCAAAAATCCTAAACCTTTAAGACTTTACTGCATACTTGGGAGTCAAACAGATATCTCCTCACTGTTCCTTTGTTTCTACCTTTCCATCCTCAATTCACAGCCTTTCTAACCTCTTCTGATTGATTCTTCTAGTTAGCATGAATTGTTTTATGTTCCACTACTACTTATATTTTTAACAGCAGCTTCTGTTCTAGACTTAACTAAAAACTCTACCAAAGATGGTCTTTCATTTATTTCCCTATCCCTTTCCCTTTGCCTGTACTCTGTTATCAATCCCTACCAGGGAAGACAGTCTCCAACCGGCAGTCCAGAATTCTTTTTGGCCTTATCCCACTCTGTTATTATCTTTTCCTCCCTAGCTATTTGCAAGCAATACCTTGGCTCCATTGCTAATTTTCCCCAGTAAATGTTATAACCTGAATAAACTTGAAACTCTCTCAAAATGTTCCTCAGCACTGAAATATCCTTTTCTGGATTTATCAACTGCCAAATAATATAATACAGAAATAAGTCTATTTTTTTTTCTCGATTACCCATACTAGTTATGTCTTTGAATTTGTGAGTCCCTTATTTTCTTTGCCAGTGGCCCTAAGTATAAAACAAATAACAAAGGGGAAAGAGGACATCCCTGCCTGGTTCCTCTGTTCAAGCACAGCTTGTCATGAAGGCATACCCCACTTTAATTATTACCTCTGACCTTCATATATCTTCCTATTTATCTCCAGTATTCCATAAGGGAATGCAAATGCTACCATTGCCATACTCATAAAATCCCAGCTGATTCTCTTGAATGCCTTTCTCTGGTAAATGAGCTAACAATTAGTGAGGTTTCTTATACTCTGCTTTCTCCTGGATCATCATTGTTGTAGTAATGCTGTCATATGTTTGCTTCCACAAAACCACATCAATCCATATCTGTCAGTTTTGACAACAGCTTAGCCATTCTCTTATATTGTATAGAAATAAACACTTTACAGTCATGGTTCAGCATTCAAATTGGTCTATATAAAACTGAGTGTGAAAGGTCTTTATCCTCTGTGAGTAGTACAGCCACCATAGCTTTCTTCCAATATGAGGAAACTCTCCCTGTTTTCAAAGTATTGTTAAACATAATCTCTCAAATTGTCCAAATACGCCCGTATTTTCCACTTAGCACTCAGCAGCTGCCCCTCTTCATGTTCTGTAAGATTCTACTTTGTCTCCAATACTTTAATCTTTGATAACCACTCTTAAATTTCTATTCCCAGATCTCTTTCTCCCTTATTTCTACCATAGTTTAAAATGTAATTCTTATTTTATTCCACTCTTTTACTATCCCATCTGAAGAAATGTGTATCTTCCCTAATAACTTCTGAATTATTTCCACTATCCATCCCTTAAATTCCTCTCTTTTTGACAAATGAGTAGGAAAGCACAATTGTCTCAGTTTTACTTCATTATTTTGCTTTTTTATCTTGGTCTTTATTTGTGCATGATCTGAAATAGTTATTGGATGTGTGTCAAAGCTTTTAATTAAGTACCCATGCTCCTGCAAAGTATACTTTTTATGCAGTCTAACCCAGTTATTGTACCTTGGGGAAGTAATGTGGAAATTCTGTCTGCATTCCTGTAAGTTCACATCTTTCATTCCAAACAGTCTCATGTATTTCTTCAGAAATCTACTGGCTTATTAAGTTTCCCTTCTAGGTCGACCAGATGCATCTTCACTATTGTAGATCAGGTTCCAGTTCCTACCATACCTCTCAACTTCTTAGCACAAGAAATCTAGACAAAGCCTAAAATAATGGGGGGACAGATTTTAAATGTTGCTCTTACAAACTTACAAAGTTGCTAAAATAATGTGATTTGTGTTAGCATGCATTTTCTGAAGGATATGAAGTGTGAAACAAGTGTGGAACTCAAATGTATGTCATTATTTAGTAATTTCAAGTCTCAGTGATTTGCCAGAAATTTTCTGAGGAACATACCAAAGATATGAGACAAAGTCTGGATAGTTGTGATGTGTGGTTCACACTCATGAATAATATTCCCTACTGAAAGGTAATTACCTCCCTATAAATTGTCTTAAACTCCTTAATAGTAGTTTTTGGTGGCATATAAATAAATGGCAGTGTAATCCTCTGTCCCTGACAGTACCCCTTATTGCCACAAATCTGCTATTATTATCTTTCTTCTCTTCTGTCAGTATTGGAGTCCCTCTTGCAATCTATATTCTTGCCACCTTTTTCTTTTGTCCCTGATACTCTACTTAATATAATTTCTAAAATCTTTTTTTTGCCTAATTCCCATGCTCATTTCTATCTACTGTATGTGTCTGCTGTAGCATTGCTATTTGTACACGCACTTGTTAATATAATTCAGTGCTCTCTGTTTCTTGTCCATACCTACAATACCATTCACATTCAGTGATGTAATTGATAAGGCAGTTCCCATATTCATGTTTCCATGTTCTAACTTGCATGCAAATGTTAATGTGTGATAGGCTGAATCTTACATGCAGTTGTGGCTTCTCATCTCTTTTTGAACCCATGTTGTATTTTCCCAGCCTTAAGAGAAAGTGTACTAGTTGCCTGTGACTGTGCACTGTTGTTTTATACTGAAGTGCTGAATACTGCTAGGAATACATCTGCTTGCAAAAATATTCCCTTCAATGTGTCAGACTTCATTTATTTTGCTGAACTGCTTGCCAGTTACCATGTGAGTAATAATAATAGTATTTATCATACAAATGCCTCAAAGTTTATGGTTCAGTCATTGTATGTGTTTTTTCATTTTCTGGTGAATGGGAAGCCACCATAATTTAATATACACACATGATGCACAGCCACATGTTATCCCCAGCAGTGAAACAAAAAAGGAGCCAGCACCTAGGATGAATGAAGCAATGATTTATTGGAACTAGACCGGTTTCAGCAAGTAGCTTTCATCAGTAGGATACTACTGATGAAAGCTACTTGCTGAAACCGGTCTAGTTCCAATAAATCATTGCTTCATTCATCCTAGGTGCTGGCTCCTTTTCTGTTTCACAAATGTTTGCTTGCCTTGCACCTGCCGTACTTGCTAGCTGTTTCGGCCTTGATTTACTATTCCCAGCAGTCCAAGATTGCAATTTTGTACCCAGTCTTTATCTTGTTACTGTATGAATCCAGATACATTTCAGTGAAGTACTTTCTTACTTTACCATCAGTAGCATAAACAAGTCACTGATAATATTGCCCCTCCCCGTCTCACATTTAAAATTCCTCTGCATACTGCGCAGGACTGTTTTACAAAGTAACATGAAATTTACTTCAAGAATTTTATTATACACATACTACTAAGAAAAAATTACTTTTTTTTTTTACTTACAGTTGCAGCTTCATTCCTTTCATTATCTTTCTAAGCATTAATGACAAAGTGTAAATATGCTTTAGAGGCCTCCAACCAATTAACACAGTCCACAAACTTCCATTCTTTTATTAGCAACTTTTTCTTGCAGAAGAACAGCTCTCATGAGCAAACTGCATCTTATGGAAATTATACTTTACAATTATTTCATTTATTTCCTATTTTCACATTATTGCTGGTCTTTTTCCTAATCCTTTCGCCTACCCAACACATATCTCTGGTTCAAGTCCAAGATATTCCTGATTTTTTTCTAGTCAGGTCCTGGTGTTTTTTTTCTCTCTGCCAATCATTTTCCTTTGGAATTATAGAAAAGGTTTTAATGCCTTGTTCTGTTTAAGGGCTTTGCTTTTGTCAGAGGCATGATAAGCAAAGTGTCCTTTAGTTTGCTGGCTTACTGATATGAAAATTTTTTTTTTATATATCCTCCTTAGCCTGTTCTGCAACCAAAATGTGTCTTTGATCCTCAAGGGAAAAAAAATAGCTGGATGTAGCAACTTGAATTTCACACCTGCCACTAAATGTCATTTGATTGCAGAGATAATCTTACTTTTCTTTTGCTTTGTCTACAGTGAAGTCATTTTTCGGAAACATTCTGGTGTCCCCAGTTATTAATATTTTTCCCCTCACAAGTTTGTTATGAGCAGCTCTTTAGGTCTTGGTTTTCATGCTCATGGTGTGCCCTTTCAGTTAACACATCCTACTGTGGAACACTAGTCCAATGGCTTATTTGTACTTTCATAAAATTAATGCAGTCTATTCTTCCATTTTCACTGGTATAGCAGAAAATGTCAGGTTTTCTCTGCAGGCTCCATCTTGTAACTTTACTATTTTCTGCTTTAGAAGCCTCATATTCATCCAATGTGTCATTCATTTCAGCCTCCAACATATGCATTGTTATCAACTCATCTGAAGAGCTACTCCAAGCTTCTTCAATTCATTCCAGCCTTCTGTTATTTTACTGTATATACTCCTTCAGTTTCTCACTTATTTTCAACATATCTGAATGCATGTCATTTTATTCTTCTCTAAATTACTGTAAGCCAACTCCTTGAGAAAAGTTAAAACTTGACGATTGGATTGGAGAAAGGAAATTCACCCCAGGGATCAAGTCAGTCAAGTAGACAGGGGTCCAGGGAAGTAAATAGTGTGGGAAGAAATAGCCAGGGAATTGTTATGGCTAGGCTTGTATAAGGCCCTAGGGCTGATAGCCTAGTACCAACGTATGAACCTATGAATTACTTTTTGCTGAACAGCTGCAAGACTGTTCTCCACCAGGACTTTTTTCTTCTCCCTTTCTGATTGATTTTCTCTTTTGTTCTCAAGATTTTTTCACAGACAACCAGGCAGTATAGTGTATAGCCAATAACTGAACTGTACCAAGACTGTCAGCTTCCACTCCTTTCTTTACATATGTTTCTTTTTCACCATAGGCGAGCTCTAATCAACCTGCTGTTCTGAGTGCAGCCATCTTGGAATCCCCCTTCTTTATGATGCTTTTTAGTCTCCTTTCCATTTTTTGTACTGTATTGTTCATATTGATGCTCATTGTTAATTGTATTCATTGCTACTTATTTGCTATTAACATGTATTATGCAATCTGGGCTGAGTAAACAAGCAAACATAAATAAATAAATGCATAAAATTGTAATCAAATCAAAAGGTGCTTCATCAAAGTATTAGTTTAAGGGTGTGCACGTTTATGCAACCAGCTTATTGTACGTTTTTTTTTATTTTTTAAATTTTTTCCCGTAACAGATTTGTTTCTTTTTCAATTGAATTCTACAGGCTCTAGGTCACATTAATGGTGAGAAAAGTCTTGAAATAATTTATTGTGGTCTCATTTTTTATATCACAAAAACCTGGCATTTTAACAGGGGTTTGTAAACTTTTTATATCCACTGTATGTATATATGTATATATATATATATATATATATATATATATATATATATATATATATATATATATATAGTTTACTATGAAGTGCCTTCATTCGAATGGTCACATCGCCAAACCAGAGTGCCAACAATAAGTCTTTTCTCCCCATTGTCGAACCATGTTAATATTGATGGTTCCACATTCACTGTTATCGAAATGTGGCCGTTGGATTAAATGTGCAGTTCGATGTTCGGTTATACAGTTCACTGTGTTTCCATTCGATGATTAGTCAATTTGAAGACTGTACTTCGATGGTGCACCATTCGACAGAGTGCACTTCTGGATTATGGTAGTAAACCTATCCACACACACACACATATATAGATATATAGATATATATATATATATATATACACACACATACACATACACACACACACACCACCCTCAGATGGGAGCTACCCTTGAAGTACCCCTTCACCTGTGGTTAAAAAAGGCATACTATATGCCACAGCTAAGACAGTAAGACAGTATGAGTTTTTTTCCTTCAGTAGCCATAAAATTGTCTTTCTGTCAAATAAGTAACCAAGTATTTCTGCTAAACCTTTCAGCTGAGCCCAAAAATAGTTTAATTTGGCATTTTGCAGCTGAGTTACACATGCTTTTTCACTTCCTTCTCTTGTTCTTGATACTTGTTTGTTACTCCTGCTTTTAAATGACAACAACGTATCGAATTTCAGTCTGCAGTGGTGAAATGGGGCTATAGTCCTGTACACAATATGTCAGCAGTTCCTGCAGGCTTTGATTATTCAGCCTCACTGACCAGGTTATGCTGTTTATGCTGTATTAATTCACAGTCAAAACTGTGACCCTGCTAATAGTGTGCAATTAAAGCTGAAGAACTGGTTTTAATGTTTGGTTATAACTGTATTGCAATGCCCATTAGGTGCAGATCTGTGCTGAATGTTCTCTGCAGATATCACATAACTGCTTGTGGACAATCTTGTAGAAGACCCCATACTACAGTAATTAATAAATCTAAAGGGTTATTATCAGGAAGAGATTCCGTTTATGTACAGTGCATTGTGAAGTTTGAACCTTTGGCCTTCATATTTGGACTGTATTGTTCTCCATATATTCTACACTTTTTTCTGCCAACAGTACATAGTTAAATAAGGGCATCTAACATCTTATCCACTATACTAATTTACATCCTATAAAATTAAGTGTGAATCAAATATCTGTTATCCTTATTTATCTGTACATATTTGAATATATTTCCTGAAGACCTATATCTCTTATTGGGTTATATATTGAACTCGTCTTTCACCTTCTATTTCTTCAAGAAATTGTGTCCTTTTCTTTTCTTTTTTGCTTTGTTTTGGCAGGAGATGTATTTAGCATTCTTTTTGCCCTGTATACACCAAAAGTTATACTTAGAGACATTCTGCTTCTGCTTGTGTGATAGTTAGTGCTTGTATTTTTGTATGATTATGTGTTCTAATATGAGCTCCACCCATCTCTTGCATAAATCAGTACGGTTTGTTATAGCTCTGATAATTTATGTGTCTATGCTTTCCCTTTTCACCTGTTAGATGCAGTCTGTGGTGGTTTTCATTCCTTCCCGCCATAGCACTCCTATTTCATCCCAGCTCTGCATATTATCCTGTATAGATTAGGCTACCATCTATTGTAGTACTGTCTTTTAATCCATATTCCTCTATTTGTGCTGCACCCAACTCCAATGCACATTTCTCTTCTGTCCCGTCTATTCTAAATATTTAACTTCAACTGAAGGCTCATGATCTAATATATACATCTTTTATTTAGAATAGCCTTCCTAGATACTAAGAAATAATTTACTTGGTTTCCCTGATTCTCTTCATGCCCAGAAGACGTATAGCTGATATTATCTAAATTCTGTGCTGCAATACTTTTGTCTATTTCCTGCTGGATTTGCCTATACCTGTACTCCTTATTATGCATTTCTCTACTCCCATATAGTTCAGTTCTGGTTATAAAGTGGTAGTAAAATCCTCCCATTAGACAGGTAAGTGTCTGGACACACCAAGTGCTGTTGGGTGAAAAAACTCTTTGAAAAAAGAAGGCTGTCATTCTTAGGTGCGTAAGTATTGCCTATTGTCATCTTGCTACCTTCAAAGAACCTTTCCATATCATCCATCTTCATAGACTGCTAATGACCACCTGTTCAATCTGTTTTCTAATAGTCTTATGAAACAAAATGATTACTCCCTTAACCCCCTCCCCTGCAGTTTATAAGCATCTCTGATTTTTAATTTAGTCTCTTGAAACAATATGATTTATCCACTTTCTCTGACCATTTCTGGAAAATTATTTTCCTCTTTATCATGTGTGAGCACCCTTCTATGTTTAATAAGAATATTGTTATTGCCTTACTTACATTTTCACAAACTTAGTTTACATGGAACCTCAAAGTCAGCCCTGACTTGTATGGAATATTGGGGTCCCCCTCCCTCCTGCTAGTGTATTCGGCATCACCAACTAGGGCTGGGACATAAATTCCTTTGCCATACAAAAGGGAATCTTTCTGTGAGCTATACCCAAATGTGGGTAGATGATATGGCTAAGCTTTCTTGCCTGGTGTCTTACCTAATCCACTTCTTTTTTCTCACAGCCTGCAATATTATACCAGTGTCACAATCTTTCCTCTTGGCCCAATAACAGTGAATCATATAATAAATTGTATTATTTACATTACATAACCCTCAGCTGAGCAAACAGCTAACACAACTTCTACTTCTGTTTGCACTCAACTATTTCACTATAATTGTGATTGACAATGCCAACTGATTTCACTTTGCAAGGAAATAAAATGTTCATCATATTGCTTATAATTGAATACTTAGTAAGCTGCATAAAAGTCAGCATAACCTTCATTTACATGGTAGAACCTTTACTTCAGGATTCTTCAAAAACTACTACTTAACACATGACCACATGGTAAGGACATGAACTCCAACACAAAGAAACAAAACCCATTGCTTTACTTGTTCATGCACTATGCAGTATAGAACTCATACTCTGCATAGTTTGCTGTATATGTGTATGATGTAAATTACCTTGAGTGATGTAAAGCACATAAACAATTGTACATCTGCATCAACTTTTGCCATATGGCTTGGCAGCCCCTACAAGTTGGCATAGTATGACGTCAGCCATGCAACCTAATTTTAATCAGGCACCCTTAAATGGTACCACCTACAGACCCATACCATGGACAGAACGGTCACCTTCTTGAAAGTCACTTGCTTGGCGCTGGTACCATCTAAGTATAATGTATCATCTTGCATACATGCTGTCCTTTATATCATAGACAAATGCCATAAGACTGGGTGGGAGACTTCACTGACCACCTCATTTTTTTCATGTGGCATAAGCCTCATACTCTGTACTAGTTTATTATACACACATACGATTCTTAGTGTTTTAAGTGATTTACGTGGCATACAGTGTATTAATGTTTAACATAACAACAATACAATATCCACACATTTGTTTAAATTACAGAGCCATCTGTACCATCTAGTTAAACTACACTGTGTAATATTACTACTAAGCTTTAACATGCTGGGAGGGGGTCAGCATCTTTACTATCCAGTTAGACAGTTGATTGACACCACTCAACTATAGCACAATGCTTTTCAATATATAAAGCATTCAATATCACTTGTCTGAACAGTTTAGAAACTTTACATAGTAGAAAAGCAATGACAGTCTGAGAAGCCTCAAAGTAACCATATTAGTTACATGGAAGCATAGTTAATCATCGACATACTGAAACATCATTGCATAAGTTGTCGATAGCAATTCTTTGAACCACAAAACATTGATCCACAAAGGATGAAAAAAATCTAAACCACTAAACTAAACTAAACCACTGCCAATTGTATATATTAACTCTGATATCATAATTCAGTGGGGGGAAGGGCAAATTCTATGATCCCCCTGTACTGTAGTCTCAAGGTGAGAAACCAGTAAAGTTCAGTAAACTGATTTTCAATCAGCTACATCAGCTTTCTCACACTTTGATGATGGGACTCCTCAATAAAAAGGTATGCATCCTAGTTGCAGAGTATTCCATTGTTGCTTTAACATTCATTGGTATTTATTGTTTAGCGGCTTTTTTTTCTGGAGTACTGGTAATTAAGGATCCTGCAGAATGGGCAACATTGTTTGGTCTCTGAAATGTCCTTTCTGAGTAAAAAATGTTCATCCTGAGGTCTGAGTCTATTTGCTTTTCTTCCCATCATCTTTGCAGTTCTTTCCTGACCATCTGCTTTTTGCTGGTTTTGCTTGCTGACATTATATCTGTTCTTAGTTCACTGTAGTCTTTGCAGTTTGCTTGGTTCTGAGGTTGATATGAACTTAAGTCAGTCATCAAGTTGGGATACTTTGGCTTTGTTCCCTGTCACTCTTCGGAAGTCTGGCCATCTTCTAGATTTGAACCATGCATCACCTCTGCAGTTGCTGACCTTTTCATTCACATTGCTGTCTCTTTTAATTTTTCATCTCTCTTACCTTTTTTCAACTCTAATTCCATCTATGAGATTGTGTTCCAGCGTTCCCCAATGTTCAACAGCAGGTTTCTTTAACTGTTGCTTTAAGAACCACAAGACCTCTAACCAGAGCAGCACCATCCAGGTGAGTCAGAAGGAATATACTCCACTTGAGGAAAATACCAGATTTCACAGGGGGGACCAAGCACATTCAAATGAAATTAACCAACAAAGGTTGGGTAAGTTTAAACTCCTGTAAGGTTGTGGTTCTTTCCTTAGTGAAACTCACAACAATAATGTTAAGAATTCCAACTCTTGTGGAGCGTTCACCCTAAAATATCACAATGAATCTCCAAAAGTGTCTAATGCCATCAAGAACAATTGGAATACTTTTAAGAGTAATGAAGACGTTTTCAAGAATTTTGGGGTAGAACCATTATTTACATATAAAGCTGGGAAAAATTTGAAGTCTGTTTTGGAAAAATCCCCTTTTACTTTTGGCAAACTTACAAACAATAGTGATACTAAAAGACATGGAGCTTGTCCACAATGACCCTACATTCTAACCAATGTTAGATTAATATTGATAACAGAACTTCAGCTAAAGATTTTGTTTTTTAGAGGACATGTAATTCCAAACAGGTGATGTTTTTAGCCATATGTGACACATGTCCAGGTTTCTGTGTAGGGAAGACTGAGTGTGAGTACAATGCCCCATTTGGTATGTACCTCTCCAAACACCTACACCAACTGGAAAGGCCACAGAAATACCTCATAAAGAGACTCCATGGCCTCCAACACCTGTCCTATGTGGACAGACTCAAATCACTCTCACTCTACTCTGTATCATACACATTGCTCAGAGGTGATCTGTGTCTCACCTACAAGGCAATCTCAGACCCTGCTCTACTACAGATGCTCCATATCAGTAAGTCTAACTCCTCGTGTACTATCCGATCGAAAGGCTTAAATCTAATATGTGACATTAACAAAACCTGCTGGAGAGAAAAGTTTGTCTCCCAAAGGCTGCCTCGTCTCTGGAATAGACTCCCCATACACGTCAAACAAAGTATGTCGCTGACTCTCTTCAAGCCCAACCTTGATGAGTGGATGGGCAACCACAAATTTGTCCCAGGGGTTCCACCTGTGTCCCTCATTGACAGGGGTGACAGGTGCTGATTAAGGTTTCTTTTTTGGGGATAAACCCTTGGCTAGGCTCGTAAGGGCTCCAGAGCCATTAGCCTAGTAATCTCCTATGATCCTATTAGAACAGAGAATTCAAAAAATGCTCTATATAAACACCCATTACAGTGCACAAATTTCCAAAAATGTTCTTTTAGTATTCTGGATGTGGTTGAAATAAACCTAAGGGAAGGCTCATGGGAGCTTTTTTTGACAGTTAAAATTAGACGCCAGTCGTGCTCCTGGCATTAATGACAATATTTCAGTGCATTCAGTGCTCAAGCTAAAAGCAGCAAAATTATAGTATATTTTAATTAAGCTTTAAATGTTCAGTTAGTTATTCATCTTAGCTTTTTCTTTTAATTATAATGATCTTCAGTTAAATTGATCTTAAGATGTAACTGAGTTGTGTAACACATGTTGACTATATGTTTTTTATTGATTGTGCAATATTTGATGATATTTATTTGTTTCTGTTAAGATATTAATTTATAACATATTTGATCATTGTGGATGAATCTTTGTTTTAATGAATTTTTTGGTACAAATGTCTTAAGATTAGATATCTTCAGTGTGACATAGTATTTAAACTGGTTCATGCTAATTTTCAGTTACTTCTGAAGTCCCTTTGGAATTGATTGGGGATGAAAGCGCTTAACTAACTTTGCTTTTTACTCAGTTTATACATTATATTAATTTTTTTTAAATAACTTGAACCATTTGGTTTATTTTATTTTCGCAGTGAAGTTTGGTTTTAATTTTGACTGTGCTTGACCAGCCCCCCAGCCCCAGCCCCCCCCATGGAATCTGGTACTTTCCACAAGTGAGGCTCCTTCTGACTCGCCTGGACTGTGCAGCTTGCTGTGGTTACTCATTTATTTTCTGTGCAGTTTTTCCCTTGGTGTCTGTTGTATTTGTTTCACCACAAGACCTCTATTAAGTCAACAAGTCTGATTATTCTGTCCCATGTTGTTGGCAGCCTTGTTGAACATTATACTGTAGTGGCAGGAGTACTTCTAGCTGCTATATCTTTGGAAATTCTGCTCCCTTTTGCTTTTGATATTAATCAAGTTGCATAATCATCTAGAAACTTAATAGGGGTGTTATCACAAAACATGCTTCCTTTTGTTTTGTTTTCTATTGTTTCTGGCACTATCCATTCCTTAATGCTAAATGAAGACAGCAGCTAACACATCTCAGCGATTTAGTATCAGAACTGCACTTACCCACTTTATGAACTGTGGCTTTTTCAGTACTGAAAGAATCTGGTATTTTCAGTAGTTCTTTCAAGATTACATTTAAAGTGTCTTAAAGATTCCTGAGACACAGTTTCAGTCAGACCTATAAAATGAATATTTGAGGACATTGAGAGGTTTTCTAAATCATCTGCGTTGTCATTTAGGAACTGAACTTGCTATTTTCTTCTTTCTGTCTCTTTATCTAACTACTTATTACCTTGTTCGGTTTATTCATGCTAACTGGTATCCTGAGTGCAATACCTGTAGGGCATCTTGGTTGCTAGCAGCTGTAGTGCAAAGCAGTTCCACATCCTGTAAAACCAGAGTCAAGTTCTCAAACAATAGTATCATTTTTTCTTCAGCAGATGCATTTCTAAAATGCTACAGACAGTTGCAGCTCAGAAGACTAAAACTGTGTTCAGTATTGATAATAATTAAATGCTGTGAGAGCAATGTGACTATGCAGCCATCTTGTCAGGGCAATCTTTGACCCCCCCCCCAGTTTGTTTATTTATTCATTTTGTTTATCAGGTTAGTCTGACTGAGCAGCAGCCCCTTTTCAGCTGAGTCTCAGTGAGAAAAGCACCACAGATCAATAAAATCAAGAAAAAAATAAAACGTTTGGTATTAAGCAAACAATCACTAAGCAATATACTTTCCAGTGAATTTCAAATAATAGAAAGAATTGCAGACTATTTATATCAAATACACAATACAAAGGTACAAGATGTGAATATAAATAGAAACAACTTATTTATATTTACATGAATTAGTAGACGATAATAAATTTATTTGATAATGGTATGGAAACAGAAAGGAATATAAAGGAAATATGCTGAAAAATAAAATGTTTTGATAACACTGGTGAAGACAGAATAGAGAGCTGAAATAGAGGAAGGTGAAGGAAGAAAGGCTGATTAAGTTGAGGGGAGAACGTGGAAGTAAATAAAAGAACTGGATAGGATGGAGGTAGAATGGGAGATATCTAAAAGAGAAAAAAGCAGACTGAAGGTAAGTAAAAGGGTAGTATTTTTAATGCATAGAGTAGCAGAAGTGTGAAAGAGGAATAAGCGAAAGGCCTAATATGACAAATGCATTTGTTTTGACACATTGGTAGTTCTATATGAAGCTTAGATATCATCACTGTATTTATAGTCTCTACCAGGAAATTAATTGCATCATACTTTCATATTGATGGTCTCTTGAGCAATGAGGTCTGAGAAATGCAATATTGTTGAAAACACCCCAAGTAAAAGAATGTCCATATCTGTTTTGTTTAATATTTTGAAAGAAATGCTTGACTGCACAGCTCTCAATGAATCGGGGACCAGTCTCAACAGATCAGGGACAAATCCAGAAATAATCAGGAAAAATCAGGGACACACTTAAAATATTAGTATTATTAACTTGAGGCATTGACAGAATAAGACAAATGTGAATTAATATACATTTTGTGAAGAGAAAAGGTCTGTAACTCTAATTGCTGTCATTATTTAGTAAGTGTAATGCTTCATCTTTTCTCCAAAAGCTTCCAGTTTTAGGAGGAATTAAGAGGGATAGAGTTAAAATTTTAAGTCAAAATCAGGGACATCCCTGAACATCAAGTAGTGTTGAGATGTATGCTTGATTGAATGCTCCTTCAAATCCAAAAATCAAGTAATTAATGTATGTGTAATATATGACAACACAGGGTCAATAAAATTCATGACAATATATATTTTTTCAGATTCTGTTAGACCCATCGTAAGATGAACATGTGTGTAGGTAAAAGCAGTACACCCACAGCTGTTCCTTAAATCTGGTCATATAAGTTTCCCTCAAGAAACACAAGAAATATTAGACAGTATATAGTTAATTTTGTAATGTAGTTGCTAACTAGAATTTCTCCTAAGGAATTATTTATGGCCTCTGCCCCACAGGCATGATTAATATTATTAGAGTGGCTATTAACAGCTATCAGCATGCACTATTTGTTCTCTGAACAAATACAATTAATCCGTTTTCTTCAGGAGTTAGTTTGAATCCTTAATATAATAATCCTGAAGCAGCAAGAAATAATAAGTTTGCCAGGAGGCCTAAATGAGCCTTTGTGGTCCTTTCATAGACAATCAAATATTGCAAAATGTGCATCTCTCACAAATAACATTTTTTAATCTTGAGAATTAAAATATCCTTATCTAATTTCTTCATGTAAATTTTCTAATTCTGAAAAAAAAACAGTATTAAAAAATCAAAATCAGCTTTTCCTGTATGTATGTATGCTTAAAAATAAATTATCTGTTCTTACTAAGGCCACATTAATCACATTGTAGCTAATTAATTAAAATTATTTATCTGTCTACATTTGTTAACTGGAATCTGGGCAACAGCCCCTTTTTAGAGCAAGATCCTGTGGAAAATCACCAGATAATTATAAACAGGGTATAATACAGCAAGGTTAAGAAGATACATGTTTTCATATACAACAAAAGTAATCTGTAAAATATGAAGAACATATACAGTAAGAACAGTAACAACAATAAGAATCAAAATAAGTTTGGGCATAATGAGCCTAGGAAATAGGCAGGCAAGAGTCATATTATAGAGGTTGATGATAGCAAGAAGAGAGGAGAAAAAAGTCATAGAGATATTCCTTATATGAGATGAAAGAATGGTGTAGTAGAAGTAGTAATGAGGGAGGATAGGCAGGGGAGGAGCTGAGTGAGGCTAGAAGGAGTTACATTGAGTAAGGTGACAGTAGGAGGCATGGGTAGAGGCAAAACTGGGAGTACTGAATCATTTTGAGTGGAAAAAATGAGTATAATAATGAGGTATAAATGCCTTTATGTTCGAAGGTTTAAGTATGTTTATCATGTTGGCAGCTGCATTTTGAATGTGGGTAATGCTTAAGCTTTGTAATGAAGGCTTTGATGTGAGAGACTTAATGCGTAGGGATGTTGCTTCATAGTGTCTTATGGGGCATAGAGGATTATCAAAGTCAGTATTGGCTTTAATTTTTTTTGAGTAATTGATATTGACTATATCATCTAAGTAGTCTTGCGAGAGTGACATTATGAGTGTTGAATTATCAACATATTGAACTAAAGTGCTGTCATTGAAACTATGTTATAAAGGTTCCATTTATTTTAGTAATTCTGAAAATCATGTTCAGTGACAAAGGTATAAAAGTATATAGTTTTCACACTGACAAAAGACAGAATAAAAGATCTTTTGCATTTAATAAACTTGTATCCAAGTATTAATGAACATTTGATGCAAAACAGCATGAAAAATGGTATCCTCAGAAGTAATACTATGCCAGTAATCAAAGTTGTTATGGTTGTTTAGGAAAAAAGAAGCAGAGTTTTCTTGTGAGTTTAATAATATCAAATTTCATTTGATACAGTTGGGGAACCAAACTTTGTAACAGATTTCTTTTTTTTAAAATAACTTTTATTAAAATAATTTCTTAAAGATACAATTATTAACAGAAAGCTGAGCATATTTTTTGATATTAAGGTAAAAAAAACTAAAACACTAATATAAAAAATCAAAAAAAGACAATGAACTATGTACATCGATGTCCACTATACTCTAGGTAAATAAATTAAATTAAAACAAGTGAATAAGATCAGATTAATGTTTTAAGTTATTAATTTTCTAATAAATCAGTTATATTCAACCCTTGAGTATAGACTGCTGTATTCCTAGAAGATCTAGACTTAATTGTCATTGATTCTAACTTGGATACCTCCAAGAAAAGATCTTTAAAGTTATGAAAGGAGGGAATTTGTGATGATTTCCAATTATAGGTTCATAGGTAGGTACTAGGCTATTGGCCCAAGGGCCTACATAAGCCTAGCCAACAAGGTTCCCTGGCTTACGCCACCCAAGAAAGTTATTTTCCAGTGCCACTGTCGAGCAGAGACACAGAAGTGATCCCCGGGGTGTATTTCCTATTTCTCATCCACTCATCAAGATTTTTCTTGAAGAGTGCTAATGAAGAACTTTGCTTGACATAGATGGGTAGCCTGTTCTAGAGTATGGGAAGTCTCTGGGACAGGACTCTATCCCTCCAGCATGCCCTGTTTATTGTGGTGACAAGGTTTAGGTCCCTAGAGCATGTAGCTCGGAGGGATTGGGATTTCTTTAGGTGTAGCATGTCCAACAGCTCTGGGTTTGACATAGCTTTATATGTTAGGCAGAGATCACCTCGGAGTAGGCGATATGCTATGGAGTAAAGCTGGAGTTTTTTGAGGCGGGCAGTGTAGGGCATTTGTTTGAGGCCAGCAATCCTCTTTGTGAGGTACTTCTGTGGCCTTTCCAGCTGCTGCAGATGTCTTGTGAGGTACATTCCAAAAGGGGCGTTGTACTCTATAATGTGTCTGAGTGTCGAGTAGAGGGGAACAATGACCTCTTTTTTCCTGGATGAGAACCCTTTTATGATGAGGTGTGCCACGTAGAAGGACTTCCTGACTACTGTGGCAATGTGACTATCAAAGGAGAGACTACTGTCCACCTGGGTCCTAAGGTCTCTTATCACACATTCAGTGTTAAGTAGATTGCTGCCTATGTGATAGTTCATGGTTTTCAGAGTTTTTACCAAAGGGGATGACACTGCACCTTTTGACATTGAGCTTGAGGCCATGGCTCTGACACCAGGCATCTGTCTCAGCGAGGCCCTTCTGTAGGATGTCCAAGTCATTTGGGGACTTGACTATGGCTACTAGTTTGCAGTCATCTGCGAACTTCATTAGCCAGAGGTCTTCTGTGTTAGCATGTACTTCAGAGAAGTAGATACCAAACAGGAGAGGTCCCTGGACAGAACCCTGTGGAACTCCACTTGTCACTGCTTTGAGGTCAGATTTGGAGTCTACAACTTTTAGTGTGGGTTCTGTTAGTGAGACAGTTGGTAACCCATCTTGTGACATAGGGATTTATACCTAGTTTAGTGAGTTTAGCTATAATTCCAGAATGGGGGATGGTGTTGAAAGCCTTGGCGAGGTCAAGATAGGCTGTGTGAACCATCTTACCCAATATACAGCTTTGGTGACTGCCTCAAAGAAGTCGATCAGGTTAAGGAGGCATGATCTGCCTTTCACAAACTCGATTTCTTTCCTGGCTGTGGACAGTACAGACCAAAGAAGCGAATATTTACTAGTTTTAACACAAGTTGGGATTGGAGAAGTAAATAAAACTAATGATTTAGTAAGATGAAAGTTGTCAGTAAATATTGCTTGCAAGAAATTTTTAATATCTTCCCAGAATTTTTTCAACTGCAAACAATCATAAAAAATGTGTGACCAATCAGCATTCTGAACCTTCATACATGTCCAACAAAGAATATTTTCTTTATACATCTTATTTATATAATATGGGGTGATGAAAGATCTAGTTGAAAATCTCCAGGTAAAGATTCTCCATTTAAATGATGATGTAGTTTTACCTGCTGATTGAAGAAAATTTGATTTATCTTTTTCCGAAGGGTTATTATTATTAATATCAGAGAAGTATTTCCAATAATTATCAGGAAATATATCTAGATCAGATTTGATAGTTTTATATATATATATGAAAGAGTAATTTTAATTAAGTTATTCTGTTGAGTAATAGCAATGAAGTAATGAATGAGTTTGGGAATTAAATTTTTAACTGAAGAATGTATTAAATCAAATCTATTTTTAATATAATTTCTGGCTTCTTGTACATCAAGCCATAATGATGAATCTAGGTCATTCTCTTCCAGTAAAGTATCGATGGATTGCAGTTCACTATTTTTTAACATTTGATGCCAATAAATCAAATGTTTTTGTTCAAACATTGACATTTTATGAACATTTGTAGAGAAAATAACCCCGTGTGTATGCTATGAGGAAAATAAGGAATAACCAACCTTCATATGATTGAAATCTAAGAATGAAATTTTTAAGGGATTTTAAAATAATATTGATATAGTTTGATATAAAATTTTGGGTGGGGCAAAGAGTAAAATATTCCTTTATTTTCCATATGGATATGTTATTTACTATATTTAAGTTAGAGATCATTATTATTTTGTAAATTTTGTGATGATAAAATAAAATCTTTCCATTTTGCTGAGTAATTACTATCTATAAGGTACAAAATAGTTTTAATAACTGAAGAAATTGAATATATTTCTAAATTTGGGAATGCAATACCTCCGTTATTCCAGCTCTACATATGATATGAGAAAGATATCCTAGGTTTATTTGGGTACCAAAGAAATGTTTTATTCATGGTGTTAAATTTTCTAATTATTGTATAAGGCGGAGGAATGGAAATAGATTGAACTATGTATAAGATTTTTGGAAGAAGTATCATTTTTATGATAGTTTCTCTTCTATTGAGAATTTTATTTTAGACCATTTCTGTATTAGTTTGTCTATTTCTATTAAGCTATTGTCAAAATTCAATTTTTTATTTATTTTATATTATTGGCTATTAATATACATAAATATTTTATATGTTGGGATTGTGGCATATATCTTTCATATTCATTTTGAATATTATATTTTTTTGGACCAGTTAACAGAATTTGTGTTTTGTTATGGTTAAATTTAAGACCTGAGTTTTTTTGAAAGTAATCTGTATCATCAAATAATTCCTGAATTGTTGGATTTTTACCTCCCAAAGTAATCATACTGTCATCTCCAAATAATTGAATCTTTGAAGTTTTATTAAGACTTGTATCGAAACCTTGAATATTACTATCTCATCTACTAAAGTAAATAAGAGGGAATAAAGGACAACCTTGCTTAGTCCCTTTAGTAATAGGTATGGACTGAAATATATTAGAACCAATGTTGACATAAGCTTTAGAGCCTGTATATAACTGGATTTTAAGATTTATAAAATTATTTGAAAACTTAAATTCCTGTAGGAGAATAAAAAGGTAATCCCAATTAACTATGTCAAAAGCACAGTTTATGTCTAAACTAACTATAGTTAGGTTATTTTTTAAGTTTTTAGTTGATTCAATTAAGGTTATTATTCTTTTAATGTTATCAAAAGTTGTTCTATTCATTATGAAACCAGTTTGGTCCTCATCTACTAAGTTGGGAAGAAAATATTTAAGCCTCTTTGCATATAGAGGCATAAACATTTTATAATCCGTGTTTAATAACGATATAGGTCTATATGAATTACATTTTGTAGGGTCTTTTTCAGGCTTTAAGATGGGAGAAATGGATGTATATTTGCAAGACAGAGGGATGGTATTATTATTTTGTATTGTATTAAAAACTGAAAGTAACAATGTTAGAGCTTCATTCGGTAAAATTTTGTATATTTCTGGGATAATGTCATCATTACCGGGGTGCTTTGTTTTGTTTGAGTATATTAATTTGTTCTTGAATGTCTTTTAATGTAATTTGTCTATGAAATAGCTTGCTTTGCTCTTCTGTTAATTTTTTTAGTGTTTTTATTAATAAAAGCTTGAATATCTTTCTTTGGATTTATTAGTGTAGAAGATTGGTTAAGCTTAAGAAAATAATATTTAAATTCATTTAATATGTTATGTAAGTCAGATACCTTTTTTTTCTTATGGGGTGAATATATTTCTTTAATATGATTAAATTTGCTTAATCTTTTTACTTTATTGATTAAGATATTCAAATATCTGGGATTTATTGAAAAAGTAATACATTTAAAATTTTCAAGACTAATCATAGTTTTATGTTTTAAACTTTCAAGATATTTCTTATTTAGAGTTTTTATTTCCTCCAATTTGGATTTTTCTAGCTGATTTTTTGATAACTCAATATTCAAGATGTCAATCTTAGTTTGTATCTCTTTTAAATCTTTATCCCATAAAAGTATTTTTGTATACCAGACAATTATTCTGCCATACAAATATGCCTTCATAACATCCCAGATGATGTATTATTATTGGCATTAAATTCTAAAAAAATATGAACTTCTTCTAATATAAAGGTGTTAAAATATTTTAATTTAGTGAGATATGCTGGTATCTGTTTTATCTGAACGTTGTTACGAGTATAAATATATATATATCAAAGGTTATAGAGTTATGAGCTGAAATGGGACAAGTAATAGCTTTCATATCACTTAAAGAATCAGTTAAACTATTGGAGATAAAGACTCTGTCTATTCTTGAGAATGAGTTATGTCTGTGTGAAAATAAAGTATAGACTAATGATTTTGGGTCAGCGTAATTATCAATGTCCTTCAATAAAAAGGAATTTGCAAATTCTTTTAGAAGTTTGGCTGAACTTGAAACTTTTCTATTACCTTTAGAAGTAGAGTCTGAGCTATCAGAAATGCAGTTAAAATTTCCAGCTAATATAGTATTGCCTTTAGAAAATTATATAATATGATCTATATTTTGCTGTGCTGAGCTCTCTCCAAAGCCAGGAATACAGTACATGTTAATTAGAGTGAATATTAAGTTATTAAACTCTATGACAATAGAAGCTACCATACCTTTATTATCTTTGTATGAATCTATAATTTTAGGTAGTAGTAATTTGTTTTTCCAAAGTATTGCTACATCTCTTTTTCTGAGAGTGCTAAGAGCTATTGAGTATTGAAAAGGATTTTGATTCTATCTTGGAAACACTACCCTCTAACAAATGAGTTTCTTGTAGAAAGATTAATTGTGAGTTATTTAACTGGAGATATTTATTTAAAGATCTTCTCTTATTAGGGTTATTCAAACCATTTATATTAAGGGAAATACAATGTAAAAATGTCATATTTTAAGAGTATTGATGAGTGTTGTATACCGATTAGAATTTTAAATAAACTTAGAACTATGAGCTTAAACTAGCAAAATGTTGGAGATACAGCAATGTATAAGTGTGAAACAGGTAAAAAGATCTAAAATTGAAATGATATGAATATATAAATAACATTTTTCTATACTTCTTTTAGTGAACATCAAAAAGTGTACCATCAAGAAACAATAGAATTTTTTAACAATAAATCCCTCAAAAACCCACCTGGAGTTGTAAACTCTAATTTGAGTGACATTAATCACCCAAATTAACTGACCAACTAGCAGCAAGTTTCTGTCAGGTTCCACCTGAGTATGAACTAGTTCATGATTAAGAACATGGCTTGTGAATAATACTGTTTGCATTATGCAAAGGAAGAAGTTATCAAATAATCTATGCTAAATTGACTAATAGACAAGATAACTTAAATTGAACTGCAACAAAGATTAATGTGCTATAAGGTAACAAGACTAATATCATAAATTAGCCATACTATAAGAATGTGAAATTGCAAAGGTTGTTTTAAAGACTCCTATATTTAAAGTTATCAAAAATGTAAAGGTTAATATATTACCCAAGTAGGAAAAGCTATTCATAGTGCTAGTAATGAGTGAATATGTCAGCATAATACTAAATTCCAAATCATCAGGTGGAAAAAAAGAGAAAAAAAATGTACTTCTAATGTTAATAATTTTTGTTATTACAACCTAGTTTTCAGTTATATGTTATATTTAGAGAAAATATAATCAGAAAATTAATATTAAATTATTTTTAAAACTGTAGAGATATGATTTTACTAAGATAATAAATCTATATTACATTCAACTCACTACAAAAATACTTCATGTTATATGTGAAGTAGTATAACAAAGTTATTTGGAAACAATTAAGAATGTAACTGTATAAATGGATATATCCAGATTTTCTTTTAAATATTTAAGTTATTCTGTTATGACCAAGAAATATAATAAACTAATCATTTGTAAGCTATAATGTGAATTAACCAAGGACATAACCTATAAAGGCAAACCAAAAATGTATTTAAAGTGAGAATTTTAACTATGAGTCTAGAATGAATAAAATAATTACTGTTTTACAAGCTTTTAACAAGAGTTATACCATCCTTAAATATACAACAGTAATGAACCAAAACTATTTACTAAGCTTGCATAAATATTAAGATACAGATAACAAAAGTAGCACTTTAGTAAAGATTTAAATAGCTATGTATAGATTATGCTCAGCTATTTTTGTTGCTTCTAATCTTTACATATCTAATGAGCAAACACAAGAGTACTAATAACATAATACTGTGTAAACCAACTATTAAGATTAAATAAGTTTGTACTGCTACGTTATACCTTGTAATAAAACAGCACCAAGTCTGCTTCAAACAAATTAATAACGATTAATGCATTGGGACCTTTCTCTCTTGGTCTCCACCGAGGAAAGAAAAGCTTCTCAGCTCTGTGGGGGAATCCCAGACAACAGACATAAAACAAATATGTAATAATTAAATAAATAAGATTTTTCCAATATGTCAACACTTGCATATACATACCCTGAGATACAGTAAGTATGAATCTGATATAGTTGGTTTTTAAAACTCTAAGCATATCATGTAATTTGCAGCATATTCAATATCATCTGTGGCTCTCGTTATTGAAAAAACAGTATCCATAAAATTAGATGCAACAGTATATCAATAACTATTAATTACATGTCATAGCCACTAAGAATATCTGAACATTAATTAAATTCTCAACAAAGCAAGTGAATTTCAACAGCAGTATTAGTATTTTTAGAACATGTATAATCATTTTACTAGAGAAATGATTCTTGTTGCATTAATATTACATTAAAACAACCCCTCTCTACCCACCAAATAAGTAACTATATCGGTTACTTTCTGTGTTAAAATAAAATATAGCTTGCAGGCATCAAAGTCTTATTTTGTGATGGTTTTACCTTTTGTAGACTGCAAAAACTAAGTTATTCAAGCTGTATAGTCCAAAAGATGAAGAAAAGAAAAGAAGAAACTGTTACTTCCTTTTAACAACGGCCGTCAAGCTGAAGATGATGTCATATGGCTCATCAGAGAAGTTCAGTAATGCATGTGGTCCTGTCTCCAAGGAGCAAAAAGTGCGAGCACCCTCCAAATCTTTGGCAGGAAGCTACAGGCATTTCAGACATCTGAGGGCATCCTAAGTCTTGAGAGGCTCTCGGGACACTCCAGCAACACTTCTTTGCTTCAATCTAGGAAACAGCAGAAAGAGGTGAAAAGGAGAGAAAAAAAAAGAGAAACAACTCACGGATCTACCGTACTCTCTCTCATCCATCACAAGCCCAAAGCCACCAATGAATAAGGCTTAAGCAAACGAACACAATACCACAAAAAAGACACCAAATAAAGCCACTATGCTCAAAGTACAACAAAAGACACTGTAATCATAAAGATATGAGAATACGCTTTTCCAAAACCATAATCAAATGCATGTATTCAACAGCCCCAAACTGAAACAAGCAATGAATTAAAAAAAAAAAAAAACTATAAATAAATAATTATCAACCGGATAGCTCTCACTAAATACCAACAGCTACTCAAAAACATATACCAAAAGTTAAATTATAGGCTAAGGGAAGTAAAGACTAAATGAAATGTGAATCTTAAACCTTTTATATATGCACCAGCTTAATGAAATGAAGGGGAAAGACTGTAACTGGAACACCTACCATAGAATCCCATTAATATGCAGCTACTTAGTATCAGTGAACAAAAACAAATGTAACTATTGCAGTCTATGTATTCAAAGGCATATGTAAGCAAGGTACAATAAACAGATATTTTTTTCTCTTTAAAAGTAATTAAATATATAATATATTCTATGACTTTTAAGAAATAACTATAATAAGGAGAACTAAAAATGACTAGTAAAGTTAAATGATAAAACAGGAAACTAAAGGCAATTATGAAAATCTAATAAACTGCTCAGTAAGAAACATAAGCCAAAAATACAACATAATAAAGAATACATCAACACTCACCTGTTGATCCGTTTTCATTTTCCCGGACTACTGGGTCATAAGAAAAAATTCTTATGTAAAGAAAAATAAAATAAAATCCATGATGTAACAAAATTATTTTTAATTTTCTTCTTGTGGTCAACTGTTTTCCAGGCTGCATTTTCAGCAATTCTTTAAAGACTGGAACTAGCCCAGTCCATTTCATTTATTTTTTTCCAAAATTTTGTTAGATTTAATGTACTTGATAGCTGCATCTAGATTTTCAGCCTTGCAGGGAAGAGCAGGTGAGATTTTATTTGTGCTTTTTTTAGTTCTTTAAGTAATGGTAGGAATAGTTTCCTTTTAGCTATGACAGATATAGAATAGTCATTATCAAAACGTATGATGTTATCTTTATATTTAATAAGTGACTTAGACCAAGCAGTCTTCAAAACTATTTCTTTATCATGAGTTGATAGAAATTTGACTATGACAGATTTTGTGGAATTACTTCTGGTAAATTTAGATGTCGATAGAGACCTCTGAGCTCTTCCTATAACAAAAGAAAGTGCTTCAGGAAGATGTAAAATATCTGGTAGCCATGAGGTTAAAAATTTCTCCAAATTATTTTCTTCTAGATTGTCTGGCAGCCCAAAGATCCTGATGTTATTTCTTCGAGCTCTATTCTAGAGATCATCTATTTTAGTTTGAAGCAGGGAATTTTGCTTCAGAAGGAATTCTAAATTATGTTCATTTTGTTGTATTCTGCTATCCATGTCATTTAAAGATGTTTCAATACCTGTAATTTGTTCCTTCTGCTGCTTAAGGTCTCGATGTAAAGTGTCCATTTGTTGAGAAGTATTTTCTTTAAAAAAATCAATCTTCATATCCATTCTGTCAATTTTTGTTGATAGTTCCTGAATAATAGTTAAAAGAGTTTGAAACTCTTCTTTTATTGCTGTGTCCTGATGAGAGGATTTTGTAAAGCTCATGTTGAATCCAGATGCCAGAAACTTCTCTTATTTTTTGACAGGAAAAATTAAAAAAACTTAAAAAATATTTTAATGCTAACTTGGTAGACTATGAACTAAATAGGTTCATAGGTAGGTACTAGGCTATCTGCCCGAAGGCATTTATAAGCCTGGCCGGAATGTGTTGGCTTTCGCCGCCCCCTTAGATTAGTTCCCTGTGCCTCTGTCCAGCAGAGCCATTGAAGTGATCCCTGGGGTAAACTTTCTGTTTCCCATCCACTCATCAAGGTTTCTCTTGAAAAGGGTTAGTGAAGAGCTCTGCCTAATGTAGATTGGAATCTTATTCAAGAGCATGGGAAGTCTCTGGGACAGGAATCTATCCCTCCTATTTATTGTTGTGGTGAGGTTTAGATCCCTGGAGCGTGTGGCTCGAGGGAATATGGTTTTCTTTAGGTGGAGCATGTCCATCAATTCTGGGTTGGACATGGCCTTGTATGTCAGGCAGAGATCACCTCTGAGTAGGTGGTATGCAACCGAGTACAGCTGGAGTTTCTTCAGTCAAGCTGCATAGGGCATCTGCTTGAGGCCAGTGATGCTCTTGGTGAGGAACTTCTGTGGTCTTTCCAGATGTTGCAGGTGTCTTGTAAGGTACATCCCAAATGGGGCATCGTACTCTATGATGGGTCTGATGAGTGATGCGTAGAGGGGGCCAAATGACCTCTTTCGATCTGGATGCAAACCCTTTTATGATTAGGTGGGCCACATAGAAGGATTTTCTAACCACTTTGGCAATGTGATTATCAAAGGAGAGGTTACGATCTACTTGGGTCCCCAGATCCCTTATTACGTCTTCCGTATTTAGGGGGTTACCACCTATGTGGTAGTTTGTGGGTACTTTGTTTTTTCCAAAGGGGATGACTATGCACTTTTTGGCATTTAGCTTGAGTCCATGGTTTTGACACCAGGTATCTGTCTCAGTGAGATCCTTTTGGAGGATGTCTGTGTCAGCCAGAGAGTCCATTATAGCCCCTACTTTTCAGTCGTCTGTGAACTTGGTCAGCCATAGTCCTCCTGTGCTTGCCTGTACCTCTGAGAAGTATATGCCGAACAGGAGGGGTCCTAGGACTGAGCCCTGGGGAATGCCACTTGTAACCAGTTTAGAGTCAGACCTAGCTCCTGCAACTCATACCATATGGGTTCTGTCCATGAGCCAGTTGGCAATCCATCTCGTGATGTAGGGGTTTATGTTCAGGCTGGTGAGCTTGTCTATAATACCTGAGTGGGAAATGGTGTCAAAGGCCTTTGCGAGGTCTAGGTAGGCTGTGTGGACCACCTTTCCCTCGTCTATAGCCTTGGTAACAGTTGTCTCAAAGAAGTCCACCAGGTTCAGGAGGCATGATCTGCCCTTAACAAAGCCGAACTGGGTAGGGTCCAGTGTTTGGAGGTTTCCAATGTCTTTGTTAATGAGATCCATGATGATGCACTCCATAGCTTTGCAGACCAAGCTAGTCAGACTTATAGAGCGATAGTTCCCGGGGTCCGTTGTGGCTCCACCTTTGTGGAGTGGAAAAAACATTGCTGTGCGGCACTCTGTGGGCACGTAGCCTGTGGAGAGGCTGAGTTAAACACTGTGTTTAGGTGAGGGGTTAGTTTATCTTTGAGCTTGTGTAGGACGCAGCCTGGGACACCGTCCGGTCCCATTGATGCTGTGTTTTTGGCTTTGGAGAGGGCTGTTTTAACCTGAGTGTCTGTGATTTCAGGGGCACTACATTCTTCTGGTATAGTTATGAGCCCTTTTGAGGGTGAGAGGGGGGTGAAGTTTGCACTGAACCTGTCTGTCAGGATGTTGGCTATATCGGTCGGTCCACCTTGGTCTTAAATAACGTGAAGTTTGCTTTTGAAAAGTTTTTCACTGTGGTTTCTTTGACTGGGGTGGTGACAGAATGTGGATATCCAGAGTGATTAGTTTATGGTCAGATCTAACCAGTGAGGGTTTGACCTGCGGTGTGGAACACCGGTCGCCCATGTTGGTGATGACCAGTTCCAATATGTTGTCACCTCTGGTGGGCATGTTGATCAGTTGATCCAGGGTGTTTGAGTTTATAAATTCTAGGAAATGTTGGGCAAGGGAGTTCGTACTTGAGTAGTTCTCCCAGTTAATGTTTGGGTAATTGAAATCACCCAATATCAGGGTGTTTGGTAGGACCTTTGTTTCCCAGTGTTTCCAGGAATGCAGAGTGGGGGTCCTGGGACATGATGGGTGATCTGTAGCAAGCTATAATTTGAATAGCAGTTTTGCCCGTTGTTAGTTGCACATGGATGATCTCTGAAGCATGTGCTGTGCCACTAACCTGGAGGTGTGGGTGTTCTTGATGAATATGGATACTCCCCCACCTTTTGTATTTTAGTCTGGGCTTTGTGGCCGAAATGTATAGTATGAATTGTAGCCTGGTAGTGCTGGGGTGCTCTCTGGAGCCTTAAACCAGGTTTCTGCTACTGCACATATATCGATTTTCTCCATAATGAGGAGTGCCTTGAGTGCATACATTCTGAGGTTTAGACTTCTGGCATTGAGCAGCATTACCCTCAGTTTTTTGTTATTTGTGCTATTTATGGCGGTGGGTTTGTCATTTGAGCCTTGCCTAAAAAAGGCACTATGGGGGTGGCACGAGCCTTGGCCAGTATTCGAAAGCCTAAGGGTGACAGGTGCAAGCCGTCTCTAACAAAGCAGCGTGGCTTGTTGAGCATGTCATCCCAGGCTGACAGATACTGGATCCCCTTTGAATGACACAAGAAGCTTAGCCATTTGTTGAAATTGATAATTTTTTCTCTATACCGTGGTATCATTCTTGGTGAGGGCAGGATGCTACTCAGGGTCAGGGTCATACCGGCCTGGGCTGTGTGATCAGAGAGCTCTTCCATGTCTCTTTTCATGTAGTCCAGGGAGGTATGGTTCAGGTCATTCACACTAACATGGACAATGACAGAGTCATATTTGTACTTGTTCTGGAGTGACCTGTGTGCTTGTATTATGTGGTGGATCCTGGCACCCAACAGGTAACTAACAGTAACCTTCTCCTTGTTCAGCCTAGTGAGTGGGACATCAGTGTGCCTGATTGTAGAGTCACCTATTACTAGTGTGTTGGGTATGCTATTTTGCCTTAAGGGCTATGATTGTGTGGCACACTGGTTTTGTGAAATATGTGTTTCATGGTTTGTGTTGAGGGGGGTGGAGGTTGCTTGGATGTCTGCTTTGGAGGTCTCTGTTGCTTTTGCAGATTTTTATTTAGAGCCTCCGAGTACGTTTTTGTGTATTTATGTGTGTTTTTTGCCAGTGCTGGTTTCCTAGGTCTATGTGAGACTGGTGGTGTGATGCAAGTAATTACCTTCTCCTCTTGACTGCCTGGTCCAGTCTTGGGTTGAGAGAGCTTAGCCTCCAGCTTGGCTGTATAATTGCATCTCTCGCATGTATTAGTGTTTGGTGGAAGAAGGAGAGGGTTGTCTGTGTACATGAGGCAATTGTATCATTGCCTCAAAATGCCCAGATTCACCAGTTGGACTGGAGAGAACACCTGAAACTGCCCTTTGGACATGCCCGGATAGGTACAGTGAACTGTTTTACTGATTGGCTGGTAAGGTCGAATAGAGAGCCTTGTCCTTCTCTACAGTATAGGGGGGGGGGGTCTAGTGCTAAGGTTTATTAGTGCTTGCTATGGGTTTTGGGCAAGTGCCGGGATGAGAAGTGAATGATTTGAGTGCTTAAGTTGAAAGTTTGTCTAGTTCCAAGGGAAAAATTGAAGAGCAGACTTTGTAGAGCCGGGAATAGTTATACCCTAGCTAACCCGTGCTTCCCGGCGTGCAAAACCACGTAAATGTGGGTTTTATAGCAGGGAAATGAAAAAGATAGAAATTAGCCCAAAATGGCCAATAAACTACTAATTTCTGGGCTGAAACCACTCCTCCAGGGACAGATAGGCTGCTCAAAGCTCCCTCTCTCACAGTGAACAGAGAAACTTCCTTCTATCCAAGTAAGGTATGGGCAAACACAGAAACTTTTAACACAGCCCTGAATTCAGCACTAACCTGAAAACTGGACTAAACTAGCTTAGAAAGGTGGGAAAGCAAGTATTTGTTTTTTTTTTTTCAGAAAATAAAGCAGATACAATCAAAAAACACTTTAAATGCACAGAAATCGCTATCACACTTGAGTGTGTCGCCTGCAACAATTAAACAAGTAATTTAAACACAGAAACGACTTTGTTAAAGTGCAGGCAGTAAAATAAGTACAATATGTAGCTGAAACAAGCTTTTTAAATCACAGAAACTCTAGAACGTCGGCGTTTTAGGTGGAATTAGCTACAGGCATGAAGAAAATGCAGAAAAATTATACTTCATCACGCCAAAGTCTCTCTGCTGCTGTAGAACTATGCAAGGCACCAGGCAGGAGCTTGCTGAGCTGTATACTAGCACAAAAACCTTGCAAATGTGGGTTTAATAGCAGGGAAATGAAAGAGATAGAAATTAGCCCAAAATGGCCAATAAACTGCTAATTTCTGGGCTGAAACCACTCCTCCAGGGACAGATAGTCTGCTCAAAGCTCCCTCTCTCACAGTGAACAGATAAACGTCCTTCTATCCAAGTAAGGTATGGACAAACACAGAGACTTGTAACACAGCCCTGAATTCAGCACTAACCTGAAAACTGGACTAAACTAACTTAGAAAGGGGGGAAAGCAAGTATATTTTTTTGTTTTTGTGTTTTTTTTTTCAGAAAATAAAGCAGATACAATAAAAAAACACTTTAAATGCACAGAAATGGCTATCACACTTGAGTGTGTAGCCTACAACAGTTAAACAGGTAATTTAAACACAAAAACAACTTTAAAGTACAGGCAGTACAATAAGTACAATATATAGCTTAAACAAGCTTTTTAAATCACAGAAACTCTAGAAAATCAGCATTTTAGGCGGAATTAGCTTAAGCAGCAAGAAAATGCAGAAAAATTATACTTAATCACTCCAAAGTCTCTCTTTGTCTCTCTGCTGCTGTAGAACTCTGCAGGGCATCAGGCAGGAGCTTGCTGAGCTGTATACTAGCACAAAAACCTTGCAAATATGGGTTTTATAGCAGGGAAATGAAAGAGATAGAAATTAGCCCAATATTGCCAATAAACTACTAATTTCTGGGCTGAAACTACTCCTCCAGGGACAGATAGGCTGTTCAAAGCTCCCTCTCTCACAGTGAACAAAGAAACTTCCTTCTATCCAAGTAAGGTATGGGCAAACACAGAAACTTGTAACACAGCCCTGAATTCAGCACTAACCTGAAAACTGGACTAAACTAGCTTAGAAAGGCGGGAAAACAAGTATATATTTTTTTCTTCAGAAAATAAAGCAGATACAATCAAAAAAACACTTTAAATGCACAGAAATAGCTATCACACGTGAGTGTGTAGCCTACAATAGTTAAACAGGTAATTTAAACACAAAAACGACTTTGTTAAAGTGCAGGCAGTAAAATAAGTACAATATGTAGCTGAAACAAGCTTTTAAATCACAGAAACTCTAGAAAATCAGTGTTTTAGGCGGAATTAGCTACAGACAGCAAGAAAATGCAGAAAAATGATACTTAATCACTCCAAAGTCTCTCTGTTGCTGTAGAAATATGCAGGGCACCAGGCAGGAGCTTGCTGAGCTGTGTACTAGCACAAAAACCTTGCAAATGCGGGTTTTATAGCAGGGAAATGAAATAGATAGAAATTAGCCCAAAATGGCCAATAAACTACTAATTTCTGGGCTGAAACCACTCCTCCAGGAACAGATAGGATGCTCAAAGCTCCCTCTCTCACAGTGAACCGAGAAACTTCCTTCTATCCAAGTAAGGTATGGGCAAACACAGAGACTTGTAACACAGCTCTGAATTCAGCACTAACCTAAAAACTGGACCAAACTAGCTTAGAAAGGTGGGAAAGCAAGTATATTTTTTGTTTTTTAGTTAGTTTTAAATATTTCTTTTATGACAGGAATTTTTAAGGCAGAGCTGAGAGAAGGTGCTGCTACTCAAGGCACATCATTGGCCATGCCCCCTTTGGAACAAACCTACAAACTGTCATCTCATTACTGGAAATGTGTACAACAGAAATATTTATAACCAAAACACTGTTAACCTTATTTATGGGAGTATTTTCATTTAAATTCACATTATGGGAGGAGAGAATTTCTATAACATTAATTATAGTGCCAAAAGTTACAGTAGTAAGACAATATATTTTATTTGGCTGCTGGCATCCTCCATGGTTTGTACCTGAGTTGTTTTTACCCATTTTACACACACAGCCCTGTTGGAGTAGACATTTATTTTGTACTTCTAAATGATCAATCATGAGATATGACTGGCAGGACTGAATAGCTTGTTGTCCTAAATCTGAATCATTAATACACTGTGATACAGTGCATCTCTTCCAAGAGTGAACAGGCATTCTGAGGTCCCCAGAGGCCTCACATAGAGTTAAGCCTATAAAAGCAAACCGATCTCTTATACTGCCATATGACTACCGTATTGTTACTATAATCACTAAGATCACATTGCATTTTATTTTGTTTCCTTTTGGACACTTCATCTTCAAGCAACCTCCTATTTTCATTAATGTGTCATTCTCTGAAAATGTATTCATGAGTTGCATGCAAGTCTACTAATTTCAATGACCATTTTATTTTGTTTATGTAACACTCTGCTAGAATATTCAACCATTCACTAAGATCGCTATGGGCTCATGTTGTTGAGTGTTTAATCTTTTTAACATTTTCATCTTTTGAGTGGAATGGGCGGCTGGACTCTTAAAATCTATAAATTTGTGTAATCTCCAGGTGTGTGCATAGTTTTGAGTTGTATGATATTTAAATGTACATTTCCTGGGTCATAAGCTTTTTAGATTTCTTTTTTTGGATCTTTCACATCAGTGATGAGATTAAAATTCACATTTACAAAAGAAGAAAACAAGCCAGTATTACGTGCATTTCTTTCCACCTCTAGCAAATGTAAGAGATCTTGCTGTCCCTTCATGCCCCAAATCATTGCTGTATTTATTTATTTATTGATATTTGATTACTGGAAACGTCTGATTGGGTAGAAGCCTATTTTCAAGGAAGGCCCGAGGAGAAAGCTCCAAATTATTACAAAACATTTTAAGAACAATAATTATACAATCTTCAGAAATAAAACAAAAACATCTGCAGTTTAAATAATTATAACAAATTAGACATAGTATAAAAGCATTGGTTAAGAATCGATACAAAGTACATGATAATCATATAAAATTTATAGAGAAATTTTAGACAGTTTGTAGAGAAATTAAAGGTAAGTTAGTCTAATATAAACAGGAATTGCAATATGAAGTGAGGGAAAAAACGGCGTATAGCATATTTAGAGAGAAAGCTTGGGAAGAGAATTAGATAACAGTAAAGAAGTAAGTGAAAAAGGGAGAGTAAGGAGGTATAAGGATTGGAAATGTACTTGTTCACATTTAGGGATTTAGTTTATCCTGGTTTTGAGAAAGTATAGAGCCAGAGTTTAGCTAGGAAGTCTTTCAGAATGGTTTTGAAAGATAGGAGGGGGGTATAGACTTGATGTGGATACAGGTAAGACGTTCCAGGCCTTAGCAACCTTTTATGAGTACAGACAATGCCCAACAGATGGAAGTTTTTGGACACTGGATTGCAGTGACCGACTGGGAACATAAGTGTGTTGAATGTTTTTTAGTGCTGGACAGGCAGATGTGTATGTTGTGTATGTTAGTTGATGTGAGAATTCTAATCAGTTTAGGCTTTTCAGGCTTTTCAGTGCTATACAACAATGGGCTCTAAAGGGCTATGTGCTGCAAATTTAGCAACTTTGTTATAGCACTGTTCAAGTTTTAATTTTTGAGAAGCCTGGAGGTTAGTAAGGATGGGATCACCATAAAGAAGAGTGGGGAGGAGATAAACTGTGGAAAGTGTAGTTTCTCATCAGTGAGAAAGTTCTTGACTGTGTAAAGCATCCTTAGTTTTGACAAATTTTTCTTATGCAATTTTGTATATGCAAGTCACATGTAAGATAATCGTCCACTATCATCCCAAATAGTTTGCTATGAGAAGTAACTTCAGTGGTTCTATTATCAAGAGAGAGGACTTTAAATTTTGTTTTTTCATGAGAGAGGGATTTGGGGGAAAAATAGTACTTTGGTCTTTTTTGAGCTGAGAATGAGTTGTGAGTTAAACAATGTTTCAGTGCCAGTTAAAGCTTCCCGAGTAATTTTTTGGAACTGTACCATGTTGTCAGATGTGCAAATGAGAGTGGAATCATCTGCGCATTGTATTAGGGTGGCTTGTTGTGTAGAAGTATAGAGGGTGTTGGTGAAAATGTTAAAGAGGAAAGACCAAGGATAGAGCCTTGTGGTACACGGGTGGTGATTGAGAGGTAAGGAGAGAGTGTGTAGTGCCATTTTACTGACTGATACCTGTTGGACAGCTAGCTTTTGAATCACAGAAGGAAGGACTGAGAGACCCCTAGTGAGAGACATTTGAAATAGAAGTTTGCTGTGTCAAAGTGTGTTGAAGGCTTTAGACAAGTCCATAAATAAGGAAGAAACTAGTTTACAATTATCTCTAGCTTTATTGACAGTATCTGTATAGGTTAGAAGGGCAGTGCTAGTACTATGGGGAGGATGGAAGCCAAGTCTTGTAGGGTATAGGAGTTCATCCTGCAGGAGATAGTCTAGCAATTTTTTTGAATACATTTTTCAAGTATTTTGGATTAGATGAGATAAGATTGTTATAGGTTTAAAGTTATTAATGTCTGTTGAATTTCCTCCATTTTGCAAAGGGATAATGTGTGACTTGTTCCAAAGAGACAGAATGTGGGATTTCTGGATTGACCTGTTTATAAGGATTGAGACAGCTTAGGCAGTGCTATTGGCTGCTATTTTTAGGTACTCACTTGGAAGGTCATCATCTGAAGAAGAGACTGGTTTAAGTTTGAGTTGTTTTATATAGGACGTCAGCACAGGTTTGAAGATGAAAGTGGATGTGGTGATATGTGGCTGCTGGGCAGGGTTGGGATTAGATGCTGACGAATCCTTGGTTAAAGGTGCTATACTGTCTGTAAAATAAGAGTTGAGCTGTACTACAGTTTTGAATGGTGAATTATCTGGAGAGGGGTTTGGGTTGAATTTTTGTCTGGGAAGTAAAATTTCTTTAATGGATGTTCAAATGTTTAGTTTTATTCTGAAAGTTATAGTATAGTTTTTTGTTTTCATTCATTTGCTTTTTATTCCAATTGCAAGAATTCTGAAGCTTTCAAGATATTGAGGTGTTTTATATTTTTGCCATTCTTTCCATGCTTTTTCTCTGTCCTGCATTAGCATTCTACTCTTTTTATATAGCCAAATTGCATTATTTGTTTCCAGTCTCTTCCTTGTAGGAGGTGCAAGTCTGTTTTGGATATTTAGAAAAGTTGTATTGAATTCAATTGCAGCATCATCTAAGGGGAGGATTTTTAGGAAGTTCCAGTTAGTAAATGATAGTGTGGTAATGATCATTTCTGGGGTAAACTTGGAATGGTTACATATTGTTTTATAAATATGCTGTTTAACTGGATGAGTGAGATATCTAGTAATATAGATTGGAGGTGATCACTGAGACAGTCTGACATTGTACCTGTGGTGGAGTATTTGTTAGTGTCTGATACTAGCATCCAGTCTAATAGAGAATTTGGTATCTTGCTGTAAGGTGGCGCTATTAATTACTTGTGGGAAACCATATAAGTTCATGCTATATGTAGGGGAATTAAGAGTTTATGTCCTACCAACTGACATTTACATCACCTAGTAATATTTTTTCCTGTGGAAATATTATGCATATCCAATGTAGGATATCTTCCAATGTAGCAGTATTGTCACCAGGAGGAATATAAAGGACAGTAATACATATTTGTTTATAACTGTTTATTTGAGGAAAGCAATGCAAACCTCTGCTGAACTGAATTTTGGTGTTGGTTTGCTGTGTAGGATCATAGGAGGTTACTAAGCAAATGGCCCCAGGGCCATTACAAGCCTAGCCAAGTTCAACCTGTGTTCCCAAGGGTGTCTGGTTCATGCAGACAGTAAAATCAGCACTTGTTGCTCCTGTCCAAGAGGGACACAGGTGGAACATCTGGGTGAATTTGCAGTTACCCATCCAGTTATCCAAATTATGCTTAAATAGGGCCGAATGAGGGGCTTTCGTTAACATGAATAGGAAGCTTGTTTCAAAGTTAGGGCAACCTCTGTGAGACAAATCTGTCTGTTTAGCAAGTTCCTTTGATATCCCATACCAGGTTAAAGTCCTTTGAGTGAGTGACCTGTGTGCCATTTGACTTGCAAATGTACAACATTTCCATTAAAGCTGGGTCAGAGATTGCTCTATATGCAAGGCACAGGTCACCTCTGAGCAGTGTTAGTCTGCATATCAAATTAGCCCAAAATGGCCAATAAACTACTAATTTCTGGGCTGAAACCACTCCTCCAGGGACAGATAGGCTGCTCAAAGCTCCCTCTCTCACAGTGAACAGAGAAACTTCCTTCTATCCAAGTAAGGTATGGGCAAACACAGAAACTTTTAACACAGCCCTGAATTCAGCACTAACCTGAAAACTGGACTAAACTAGCTTAGAAAGGTGGGAAAGCAAGTATTTGTTTTTTTTTTTTCAGAAAATAAAGCAGATACAATCAAAAAACACTTTAAATGCACAGAAATCGCTATCACACTTGAGTGTGTCGCCTGCAACAATTAAACAAGTAATTTAAACACAGAAACGACTTTGTTAAAGTGCAGGCAGTAAAATAAGTACAATATGTAGCTGAAACAAGCTTTTTAAATCACAGAAACTCTAGAACGTCGGCGTTTTAGGTGGAATTAGCTACAGGCATGAAGAAAATGCAGAAAAATTATACTTCATCACGCCAAAGTCTCTGCTGCTGTAGAACTATGCAAGGCACCAGGCAGGAGCTTGCTGAGCTGTATACTAGCACAAAAACCTTGCAAATGTGGGTTTAATAGCAGGGAAATGAAAGAGATAGAAATTAGCCCAAAATGGCCAATAAACTGCTAATTTCTGGGCTGAAACCACTCCTCCAGGGACAGATAGTCTGCTCAAAGCTCCCTCTCTCACAGTGAACAGATAAACGTCCTTCTATCCAAGTAAGGTATGGACAAACACAGAGACTTGTAACACAGCCCTGAATTCAGCACTAACCTGAAAACTGGACTAAACTAACTTAGAAAGGGGGGAAAGCAAGTATATTTTTTTGTTTTTGTGTTTTTTTTTTCAGAAAATAAAGCAGATACAATAAAAAAACACTTTAAATGCACAGAAATGGCTATCACACTTGAGTGTGTAGCCTACAACAGTTAAACAGGTAATTTAAACACAAAAACAACTTTAAAGTACAGGCAGTACAATAAGTACAATATATAGCTTAAACAAGCTTTTTAAATCACAGAAACTCTAGAAAATCAGCATTTTAGGCGGAATTAGCTTAAGCAGCAAGAAAATGCAGAAAAATGATACTTAATCACTCCAAAGTCTCTCTTTGTCTCTCTGCTGCTGTAGAACTCTGCAGGGCATCAGGCAGGAGCTTGCTGAGCTGTATACTAGCACAAAAACCTTGCAAATATGGGTTTTATAGCAGGGAAATGAAAGAGATAGAAATTAGCCCAATATTGCCAATAAACTACTAATTTCTGGGCTTAAACTACTCCTCCAGGGACAGATAGGCTGTTCAAAGCTCCCTCTCTCACAGTGAACAAAGAAACTTCCTTCTGTCCAAGTAAGGTATGGGCAAACACAGAAACTTGTAACACAGCCCTGAATTCAGCACTAACCTGAAAACTGGACTAAACTAGCTTAGAAAGGCGGGAAAACAAGTATATATTTTTTTCTTCAGAAAATAAAGCAGATACAATCAAAAAAACACTTTAAATGCACAGAAATAGCTATCACACGTGAGTGTGTAGCCTACAATAGTTAAACAGGTAATTTAAACACAAAAACGACTTTGTTAAAGTGCAGGCAGTAAAATAAGTACAATATGTAGCTGAAACAAGCTTTTTAAATCACAGAAACTCTAGAAAATCAGTGTTTTAGGCGGAATTAGCTACAGACAGCAAGAAAATGCAGAAAAATGATACTTAATCACTCCAAAGTCTCTCTGTTGCTGTAGAAATATGCAGGGCACCAGGCAGGAGCTTGCTGAGCTGTGTACTAGCACAAAAACCTTGCAAATGCGGGTTTTATAGCAGGGAAATGAAATAGATAGAAATTAGCCCAAAATGGCCAATAAACTACTAATTTCTGGGCTGAAACCACTCCTCCAGGAACAGATAGGATGCTCAAAGCTCCCTCTCTCACAGTGAACCGAGAAACTTCCTTCTATCCAAGTAAGGTATGGGCAAACACAGAGACTTGTAACACAGCTCTGAATTCAGCACTAACCTAAAAACTGGACCAAACTAGCTTAGAAAGGTGGGAAAGCAAGTATATTTTTTGTTTTAGTTAGTTTTAAATATTTCTTTTATGACAGGAATTTTTAAGGCAGAGCTGAGATAAGGTGCTGCTACTCAAGGCACATCATTGGCCATGCCCCCTTTGGAACAAACCTACAAACTGTCATCTCATTACTGGAAATGTGTACAACAGAAATATTTATAACCAAAACACTGTTAACCTTATTTATGGGAGTATTTTCATTTAAATTCACATTATGGGAGGAGAGAATTTCTATAACATTAATTATAGTGCCAAAAGTTACAGTAGTAAGACAATATATTTTATTTGGCTGCTGGCATCCTCCATGGTTTGTACCTGAGTTGTTTTTACCCATTTTACACACACAGCCCTGTTGGAGTAGACATTTATTTTGTACTTCTAAATGATCAATCATGAGATATGACTGGCAGGACTGAATAGCTTGTTGTCCTAAATCTGAATCATTAATACACTGTGATACAGTGCATCTCTTCCAAGAGTGAACAGGCATTCTGAGGTCCCCAGAGGCCTCACATAGAGTTAAGCCTATAAAAGCAAACCGATCTCTTATACTGCCATATCTATAATCACTAAGATCACATTGCATTTTATTTTGTTTCCTTTTGGACACTTCATCTTCAAGCAACCTCCTATTTTCATTAATGTGTCATTCTCTGAAAATGTATTCATGAGTTGCATGCAAGTCTACTAATTTCAATGACCATTTTATTTTGTTTATGTAACACTCTGCTAGAATATTCAACCATTCACTAAGATCGCTATGGGCTCATGTTGTTGAGTGTTTAATCTTTTTAACATTTTCATCTTTTGAGTGGAATGGGCGGCTGGACTCTTAAAATCTATAAATTTGTGTAATCTCCAGGTGTGTGCATAGTTTTGAGTTGTATGATATTTAAATGTACATTTCCTGGGTCATAAGCTTTTTAGATTTCTTTTTTTGGATCTTTCACATCAGTGATGAGATTAAAATTCACATTTACAAAAGAAGAAAACAAGCCAGTATTACGTGCATTTCTTTCCACCTCTAGCAAATGTAAGAGATCTTGCTGTCCCTTCATGCCCCAAATCATTGCTGTATTTATTTATTTATTGATATTTGATTACTGGAAACGTCTGATTGGGTAGAAGCCTATTTTCAAGGAAGGCCCGAGGAGAAAGCTCCAAATTATTACAAAACATTTTAAGAACAATAATTATACAATCTTCAGAAATAAAACAAAAACATCTGCAGTTTAAATAATTATAACAAATTAGACATAGTATAAAAGCATTGGTTAAGAATCAATACAAAGTACATGATAATCATATAAAATTTATAGAGAAATTTTAGACAGTTTGTAGAGAAATTAAAGGTAAGTTAGTCTAATATAAACAGGAATTGCAATATGAAGTGAGGGAAAAAACGGCGTATAGCATATTTAGAGAGAAAGCTTGGGAAGAGAATTAGATAACAGTAAAGAAGTAAGTGAAAAAGGGAGAGTAAGGAGGTATAAGGATTGGAAATGTACTTGTTCACATTTAGGGATTTAGTTTATCCTGGTTTTGAGAAAGTATAGAGCCAGAGTTTAGCTAGGAAGTCTTTCAGAATGGTTTTGAAAGATAGGAGGCGGGTATAGAGTTGATGTGGATACAGGTAAGAAGTTCCAGGCCTTAGCAACCTTTTATGAGTACAGACAATGCCCAACAGATGGAAGTTTTTGGACACTGGATTGCAGTGACCGACTGGGAACATAAGTGTGTTGAATGTTTTTTAGTGCTGGACAGGCAGATGTGTATGTTGTGTATGTTAGTTGATGTGAGAATTCTAATCAGTTTAGGCTTTTCAGTGCTATACAACAATGGGCTCTGAAAGGGCTATGTGCTGCAAATTTAGCAACTTTGTTATAGCACTGTTCAAGTTTTAATTTTTGAGAAGCCTGGAGGTTAGTAAGGATGGGATCACCATAAAGAAGAGTGGGGAGGAGATAAACTGTGGAAAGTGTAGTTTCTCATCAGTGAGAAAGTTCTTGGCTGTGTAAAGCATCCTTAGTTTTGACAAATTTTTCTTATGCAATTTTGTATATGCAAGTCACATGTAAGATAATCGTCCACTATCATCCCAAATAGTTTTCTATGAGAAGTAACTTCAGTGGTTCTATTATCAAGAGAGAGGACTTTAAATTTTGTTTTTTCATGAGAGAGGGATTTGGGGGAAAAATAGTACTTTGGTCTTTTTTGAGCTGAGAATGAGTTGTGAGTTAAACAATGTTTCAGTGCCAGTTAAAGCTTCCCGAGTAATTTTTTGGAACTGTACCATGTTGTCAGATGTGCAAATGAGAGTGGAATCATCTGCGCATTGTATTAGGGTGGCTTGTTGTGTAGAAGTATAGAGGGTGTTGGTGAAAATGTTAAAGAGGAAAGACCAAGGATAGAGCCTTGTGGTACACGGGTGGTGATTGAGAGGTAAGGAGAGAGTGTGTAGTGCCATTTTACTGACTGATACCTGTTGGACAGGTAGCTTTTGAATCACAGAAGGGAGGACTGAGAGACCCCTAGTGAGAGACATTTGAAATAGAAGTTTGCTGTGTCAAAGTGTGTTGAAGGCTTTAGAAAAGTCCATAAATAAGGAAGAAACTAGTTTACAATTATCTCTAGCTTTATTGACAGTATCTGTATAGGTTAGAAGGGCAGTGCTAGTACTTTGGGGAGGATGGAAGCCAAGTCTTGTAGGGTATAGGAGTTCATCCTGCAGGAGATAGTCTAGCAATTTTTTTGAAGACATTTTTCAAGTATTTTGGATTAGATGAGATAAGATTGTTATAGGTTTAAAGTTATTAATGTCTGTTGAATTTCCTCCATTTTGCAAAGGGATAATGTGTGACTTGTTCCAAAGAGACAGAATGTGGGATTTCTGGATTGACCTGTTTATAAGGATTGAGACAGCTTAGGCAGTGCTATTGGCTGCTATTTTTAGGTACTCACTTGGAAGGTCATCATCTGAAGAAGAGACTGGTTTAAGTTTGAGTTGTTTTATATAGGACGTCAGCACAGGTTTGAAGATGAAAGTGGATGTGGTGATATGTGGCTGCTGGGCAGGGTTGGGATTAGATGCTGACGAATCCTTGGTTAAAGGTGCTATACTGTCTGTAAAATAAGAGTTGAGGTGTACTACAGTTTTGAATGGTGAATTATCTGGAGAGGGGTTTGGGTTGAATTTTTGTCTGGGAAATAAAATTTCTTTAATGGATGTTCAAATGTTTAGTTTTATTCTGAAAGTTATAGTATAGTTTTTTGTTTTCATTCATTTGCTTTTTATTCCAATTGCAAGCATTCTGAAGTTTTCAAGATATTGAGGTGTTTTATATTTTTGCCATTCTTTCCATGCTTTTTCTCTGTCCTGCATTAGCATTCTACTCTTTTTATATAGCCAAATTGCATTATTTGTTTCCAGTCTCTTCCTTGTAGGAGGTGCAAGTCTGTTTTGGATATTTAGAAAAGTTGTATTGAATTCAATTGCAGCATCATCTAAAGGGAGGATTTTTAGGAAGTTCCAGTTAGTAAATGATAATGTGGTAATGATCATTTCTGGGGTAAACTTGGAATGGTTACATATTGTTTTATAAATAATGCTGTTTAACTGGATGAGTGAGATATCTAGTAATATAGTTTGGAGGTGATCACTGAGACAATCTGACATTGTACCTGTGGTGGAGTATTTGTTAGTGTCTGATACTAGCATCCAGTCTAATAGAGAATTTGGTATCTTGCTGTAAGGTGGCGCTATTAATTACTTGTGGGAAACCATATAAGTTCATGCTATATGTAGGGGAATTAGAGGTTATGTCCTACCAACTGACATTTACATCACCTAGTAATATTTTTTCCTGTGGAAATATTATGCATATCCAATGTAGGATATCTTCCAATGTAGCAGTATTGTCACCAGGAGGAATGTAAAGGACAGTAATACATATTCGTTTATAACTGTTTATTTGAGGAAAGCAATGCAAACCTCTGCTGAACTGAATTTTGGTGTTGGTTTGCTGTGTAGGATCATAGGAGGTTACTAAGCAAATGGCCCCAGGGCCATTACAAGCCTAGCCAAGTTCAACCTGTGTTCCCAAGGGTGTCTGGTTCATGCAGACAGTAAAATCAGCACTTGTTGCTCCTGTCCAAGAGGGACACAGGTGGAGCCTCTGGGTGAATTTGCAGTTACCCATCCAGTTATCCAAATTATGCTTAAATAGGGCCGAATGAGGGGCTTTCGTTAACATGAATAGGAAGCTTGTTTCAAAGTTAGGGCAACCTCTGTGAGACAAATCTGTCTGTTTAGCAAGTTCCTTTGATATCCCATACCAGGTTAAAGTCCTTTGAGTGAGTGACCTGTGTGCCATTTGACTTGCAAATGTACAACATTTCCATTAAAGCTGGGTCAGAGATTGCTCTATATGCAAGGCACAGGTCACCTCTGAGCAGTCTGTACGACCCAGAGTAAAGCGACAATGATTTCAGTCTGCATATCAAATGGAGCATTGTACTCTATTATTGGCCTGATGAGAAAAGAGTACAGGAGGGTTATAACCTCTTTTTTTCTGGAAGCAATGCCCTTAGTTATGAGATGAGCAATATAAAATGCCCTTCTTACCAAAGAGGAGACACGGCGATTGAAGTTAAGGTTGCTCTCGATCTGTGTGCCCAGATTTCTCACCACTGACTGTGTGCTTAGGGTATTGCTGTTGATGTGATAGTTTGCAGGAACATCACCCTTACCAAAGGGGATGATAATGGATTTTTTTGCATTAAGTGTAAGACCATGACTTTGGCACCTGTCATTACTCTGCGTAAGACCTTCTTGCAGGATGTTGACATTGCTAGGGTTTCGATGATCGCTCCCAGTTTGCAGTCATCAGCAAACTTTGTTAGCCACAGTCCTTTAGTTTTAGACTGTACTTCAGATAAGTAGATTCCAAATAGTAGGGTCCCAGAACCTATCCCTGTGGAACACTAATAGTTACGGATCTGCTGGAGGAGGTGGAGTCCCCTATTTTGACTGTATACATTCTATCAGTGAGCCAATTTGCAACCCACCTGGCAGTATATGGATTGCTACCAAGTTGGGTGAGTTTATCAATGATGCCTGAGTGGGGGATTGTGTCAAAGGCCTTGGCTAGGTCTAGGTAGGCTATATGCACAGGCATACCTCTCAACCTCGTAGAGCAAGAAATCTGGACAAACCCATGAATAAAAGTAGGACAAAGGCCCAAAAATAGGGATATTTTTTTAAATATTGCTCTTACAAACTTAGAAAGTTGATAGAATAATAGGTTTTGCATTAGCATGAATTTTCTAAAGGGTATGAAGTCTGAAACTCAAATGTCTGTCATTATTTTCTAATCTCAGTCTTTAATAATTTTCCACTAATTTGCCAGAAAACCACAATTTTATGAAAAACAGACCATAAATATGAGGCAAAAATCTGGACATTGTGCAAAAATTTGTACAGTTGAGAGGTATGTGCACAGGTTTCCCCTTGTCTATGATTTTGGTGACTGTCTCGAAGAAGTTGACCAAGTTTAACAGCCATAATCTGCCCTTGACAAAGTCAAACTGGGTGGGGTCGAGTGTTTGCAGATTTCCTGTTTCTTTGTTAATAAGTTCCACGATGATTCATTTAGTTGCGTTGCAGATAAGGCTGGTCAGGCTAATGGGTCTGTAGTTCCCGGGGTCCGTGGATGCACCCAGTTTGTGCAAAGGGATGACAGTAGCTGTTTTACATTCCTCAAGGATGAAGCCAGTGCTTAGGGTGTGACTGTAAACTGTGCCCAATGGTGATGCTAATTCCTGTTTTAACCCATGTAGAACACAGTCTGGGATGTTGTCTATTCTCATAGAGTCTGTGTTTTTGGCTGTAAGGGGAAATGTGGTAGCTATTGGGAGATATTTAAGCAGTTCCACCACTTTTCCTTTTTATGCGGTTATTACGGATGATATTCTAGCCAGGAGGTATAACTTTGAAGTTGTTTATGCTGGGTTTATGCCAAGTTTCAGTTACAGCAAGAACATCAGGCTTATGTGGGTAATCCAGGCAATGTAGTTCAGCAGTTTTATTTATTATACTTCTAACATTTATTGCAGCAAAAATTAGATCACCAGGGTTGGGGAGTGGTTGTTGTTGGGTTACAGAAGTGTGTGGGAGAGACTTATTTTTGTGCTCATTGTGATAGGTGGGGCCAGGATTAGGGTGCATATCTCCCCTAGAAGGATTTTAGTATATTGGGAAATTATGCATACTTATTTTTTGGAGAGGATTCTTGCACTTAATTTTGTTTTGGTTTGAACTGAAATGCAATTAATCAGCCTGTATTTGGAATAAAGGTGAGAGGCAGTATTGAATATGCTTGATGCAATGTGTGGGGAGTGTAAAGAGGAAGTATGGATAGGTAGTTGGGACAGAGTGGAGAGATGTTGTGAGATATTGTTTGGTCATGGTAGGATGAAAAATGGAACAGTAGGAGGCGAAGAATAGAGGATAAGCTGAAGAGTTGCATAATTAAGTACAAGAATCTGCATTTTATAGATATCGGGTAGTGAGGAAGTAGCAATGAAGAAGTAAACAAGAAGTAGCAGGACAGGAGAAGATTCAGTAATGATGGATTCTGAAAGCTAGAAGAGGATAGGTAAGGAGAGAAGTATCTTCTATAATAGAAGAGAGGTAGGTTGTCCTGGTATCTTCTCTGGAGTGTAAGAAATAGAGGGGTATTAAAGGCTAGAGTATAAAGATGTAATCCAATAAGAAGAAATGAGGGTTTACTTGTGAAAAGAAAAAGATACAATGCAGAATAGATGCAAGTTGTGGGGGTTGTGATTATAAACAGATGTATTGCAAAGTAGCATGGGAGGGAAAAAGATAGTTGGGAATGGGGCTAAAAATTAAATAGAGATAGGGGAGTAGGAAAGAAGAAACAGAAGTTCATGTATAGAAGTAGTAAGGTCAGTTGAGGAGGGTTTTGGAGTAAGTGTCACAAGTGAAATATCTATATACAGGAAATATAATTTTAGAGTAAGAGGTGAGAATTGAGGCTAGGGGAGTGAAGCAGAGTATAGCGAGGCTGAGCAGAGTGGGCATCCCACCCTCAGGTCAATTTAGAAGTGAGAGCAATCAGTTTATAACCAGAACAAAGCACTTAACAAAGAGATATGAGTAAAATGTGTTGTCTGTCATTTCGTAAGACTAAAGAACTGGCGTATGCAGTATACTTTACTGGTCAAGCAAAAGGGGATAGTGATCAACTTAGTAAGAGGTCCTTAGAGTGCATGGACTGTTTCACAGAAACTTTCAGTCACAGAGCAGGCAAGTATTTAACTGATTAAAGTTAATACACAGCAAGGTTCTTCATGATAAATATGCTTACATTAAACAATGACAAAATTCTCAGTAAACTTGTAGGTGTAGGGCCTTATGGCAGAGCTCCTGCAATATTGAGATCAGATGTAATGACTGCAGGCCATTAAGCAATGATGAAATTCTCAGTAAGCTTGTAGGCATAGAGCCTTGTGGCAGAGCTCCTGCAACGTCGAGGTCAGATTTAATGACTGCATACTATTAAACAATGATAAAATTCTCAGTATGTTTGTAGGTGAAGGGCCTTTTGTGGCAGGGCTTCTGCAGTACTGAGGTCAGATGCAGTGACCACAGGCTATTAAACAGTGATAGAATTTCAGTAATCTTATGGGTGTAGGACCTTGTGGCAGAGCTCCTGCATTATTGAGGTTAGATGTAGTGACCGCAGGCTATTAAACAGTGACAAAGTTCTCACTAAGCTTGTAGATGTAGGGCCTTGTAGCAGAGCTGCAGCATTATCGAGCTCAGATACCGTGGCTGCAGTCTATTGAACACTGACAGAATTACAGTGAACTTGTAGGTATAGGGCCTTGTGGCAGAGCTCCTGCAATATCGAGGTCAGAAGTAGTGACCGCATGCTCTGCTCTGTGAAGGAAGATAGTGACTGAGGGCAATCACTAGTTTGGATTTTGTAAACATTAATTCATAGATTACTGTGAAGTCTCAAATATACCATTCCTTCACACTTTTGTAGTATTACTTACAGAATCAAAAACCATAAATAACAGAAAAATAAAAACTGTCAAAACATGAAATAATAAAGGATATGACAGAGGCTTTAGCTAAAACAAACACATTTACTAACATCTACCATTGGATGTCTGCCCCCTCTACAGCATGAGTGTGTATTGGTAGGCAATTATTTCTGACTGTGAAGAGAAGTTAGTTAATCCCTTATTGTTCTTTCATATCAATATGAAATCATTTTTCTGTGCTTGACTGCTGTAGCAACCTGTGTCCTGAAGGTTTTCTCACCTTTGTCTCTGTATTAGTGTGTCCCAAGATGGAAGTGTTTGGCTGCATGTGGAGAGAATGTGGATTTTTAATTCTCACAGTTTTAACTTATAGCTTGCAAAGATTGCCAAAACTGGACTTTCCTTTAGATTTAATCTGCATGTGTATTTTTGAGAATTTATTTTGACTGATGTCTTTAAGAAGTTGTTTGATTTCATGACACCAGTAACAGTAGTACCAGTTGCTAATAACTTTAATGCTTAATGGGTTTTCTGCTGGCTTGCTTCTTGTCCAACTGGAATAAAGCTTTGCAACTTTGTTTCAGTTTTGGAAGAAAGGCTTGATGGAGTCATCCAGTCCAGATTTATTTATTAACTTTTTTGATGCACGAATGATTCTTGCTGCTCACTACTTTGTAATGTAGTAATTTGTTTCTTTGTCAGCTCACTTATTGTTATGGCAGATGAAGAACGTTGCTTAGTCTTAGTGGTAGGAGTGCATGTGGTGTATGCTTTTTGGTCAGAGTGTCTGGGCTGTGTTTTGAGTTCTGGATTGTGGCAGTTTTTCAAGAAAAAAACTATCCTGGAATTACAATTGAAGTCTGGTGTTTCTTGGATGGACAGGTACTGCAGTAAAATTCTTTGGCGGAGTTTCCTTGTTCAAGAAGTTAGAAAGTTTCAAGTTTGGTGGTGAGTCTCTGCAAGTCAACTTTTTATATCATTTTTGAGGAGCCATGAATCAGCTTTTATTTCTCTGGAAATGAACACTGATCTTCAAACTTATTGAAGGTTCTACATAATTTAATTTTCTTAGAATGCGGGGCCTGGTGACTACTGAATTTACCCTAATTTGACAGGCTTTGATTTCACTTTTGGGCTTTAAACTTATCTGAACTGTTCCAGTTCAGATAACTTGCTTAATTTTATATAACAAATTAGTAATAGTTTGCTTTTCATATTTCATTTTATCTGTATTCTTACTTCTTTTTTATGCTATTTCTCCCGTTACCTGCATACAGTGAACCTTCCCTTCATTGTGAGGTGTTATATAAGCAGCCATTGTAGGTTTTGTGGTTAAGTCCTTAATCTCAGCCCCTTGTGACTGTCCTAAGCACCTTCATCACTGTGGGTGCATTCTGTGTCCTTCGCTTGAATTTGTGTCCTTCCCCTACACACACACACACACACACACACACACACACACACACACACACACCTATGATGACTGCCATCACCAGCTTTGAACTCGAAGCCCACATCCCCAGCCCTGTGGCCATGGCCACTGCTGTCATGCAGATGTTCTTCATGTTTCACTGTTGCAGTCATTACATTTGGGTAATCTGCTGGCAGGTTGCCCTCAGTTGGCCTGATTAACAAAGTCTTAGGTCCTGCGTTGGTTGCTGTCTCTTCTTCCATGATGTCAGGTCGTCAGGGGTATAAAACATGCAGCCGACACCATTACATCAGTCTTTCTTGCCGCGCGGTGCCTGAAGCAGAAGCAGTTCGCAAGTGCCGGTCGACCGACTCCTTAAATTTTCGTTTTTGAGTTTCAGAACCGAAGGCTTCAACTAAAAGCTTAAGTACCCCGTTGGGGAAACTTTTTCTTACTCCTTACCGATGTCAGTAAAAGTTAATAATTGCATGACTTGTGGGGAGCAAATACCTCATAAGGATTTTCATTTGTACTGTATTCCTTGCCTAGGCCCTGACCACAACGTACCTTGCTGTCGTTTTTTTGCTAAATCTAATCAACGCACGATTAAACGTCGATATATTTTTGCATCTAAATATTTTGGCTCAAGATTTAATTATCCAGAAATGTCGTTGGTTAGCAGTCCGACTACCGGAATACTCTGATCAGGGGTAGCCAACCCCCTCCTTCTAAGAGGCCTAGGCAAGACATTGACTATGAATCTTCTGAACAGGATTCTATTTCTTCTGACTCTTCTTATGAACAGCATTTGTCTATTCTACTTATGAGGACTCTGATGCAGAAGATTCCATTCCTTCTGCTTCTCCCCCTGAGGATTTTTCTTTTGGGGAAACTTTATATACCTTAAGGGAACATTTCCACTGGGAAAGTCAGGATTTCTCTGAATCTAGAAAGAGACTTAGGGATTTTCTTCTTCTTCCTTTGCATAGGCCTTTGGCCATACCTCCTGTTCTAGACATTGTTGATGATGTTTCTTCAGAATCTAGTATGACTCCTGATTCTCTGCCTCCAGCTCCTTGTAAGCCAGACATATATTACGGGGTCCCTGACTCCCACAAATTTCTTTTCAAAAATCCCATTGCTGACCCTGAAACCATTTCTCAGGGTCCCAAGGGCATTAAGGCCTCTACTGCAAAAAATCCTACCCCTTCTGATAGATATTTCAGGACGCTGGATAGATGGGGTACGAAGGTTTACACATCTGCAACCTTTGGCATTCAGGGCTTTAAACTGTCAATTTCATATGCTTAAATGTCAACAGCATATCATGGGACTACTTAAACAGAAAATGATGTTAATTTCTGACTGTGTGGAAAATAAAGATTTGCAGGATTTATTACATTCAGCTGAACAAGTTGGAAAAATACTTTGCAATATGGTTTTGATTCCTTGGAGGCCTCTTGCAGGACTGCTGTAACTGGATCTGTGCTAAGAAGGCATGCTTGGCTCAAAGGGCAAACTCTGCCTGACCATGTTAAAGCAAAATTGTTGGATGCTCCTTTACAACAGGACCATTTCTTTAGTCATAAGGCTGAAGAAGTGTTAAAAATATGGAAGATAAAGCTAAATCTATGCGAACTGTGAAAGATTTCTTACAAGTGCAATCTCCAAGATTTAGTAGGCACTGGCCTACAAAAAACTGGTCCTTTCCAGTCCCCTCGAGAGCTGCTCAAGTCAAATCAAGACATTCCAAAGGCGCCATGTTTCAGTCACAAGGAATTTCTAGAACAAAACAATGGGGTGGCTCCACCTCCAAATCTTGAAGCAGCAAGGCACCTCCCTATAGTAAACAGTCTCAATGACTTCCCCCTACAATCTCCAAGAACTTACCTTTTAGCCACCCCCTTGGGGGTAAAACTGGCACTTCATGCACAAAACTGGCAACTCATTACCCAGGATAAATGGGTTTTAAATATAGTATCCCAGGGATACAGATTTCATTTTCACATGTTGCCAATCCCAAACGGATGGCCAGATCTGCCCCCAAATCAGTGGGCAGAGGCCCAGAAATAAGTTCTGTCCCTCATGAACATGGGGGCTATTCAACCAGTACCAGAAGAGGAAAAGGGACAAGGTTTCTATTCAAGACTTTTCCTGGTACCCAGAAAAGACAAATCATGGCATCCAGTTCTGGACTTATCCACTCTAAACATATTTCTGGACATTCCAAAATTCAAGATGCTGACTCTTCAACAGTTACTACCTATGCTAGGCAAAGATGCCTGGTTGATAACTCTAGACTTAAAAGAGGCTTACCTGCATATCCCAATCGGGGAATCTTGCAGAAGATACCTCAGCTTCAAAGCAGGCTACTTGCATTACCAGTTCTTTGCACTGCCCTTTGGCTTATCTACTGCGCCCAGGGTCTTCACAAAGTGGCTGGCACCAGTAATTGCATTTTGCAGGCAAAGAAATATTCAAATATATCCATACCTGGACGATTGTCTAATTCAGGCAGAAAACAAGGACATTCTTCTGAAACATCTGGAGTTTGTAAAAAGGGTTCTAACTTGTCTAGGGTACACCATAAATGAAAAGAAATCACAACTGGTACCTTCTCAAAAAATTACATTCCTGGGTGCAAGCTTGAATACAACTGCCCAGATGACTTACCTTACTCCAGAAAATCAAATCCAATTGGAGACTTACTTCAAACAGGTGGCCATAAAAACCCTCCTATCTGCAAGACAAATTCTGCAAGCCTTGGGTTCATGGCCTCCTGCATTCTTCTAATTCCATATGCAAGACTGTATATGAGGAAACTTCAGTGGTACTTAAAAAGTTTATGGAGTCAACATTGTCACATCCTAGAAACAATGATTCCTATTGTACCTTGTCTGCAACTAGAGTTCCTATGGTGGGCAGAGGCCTGCCACCAAAACAAGGGACTGCCTTTCACTCCACCCCCTGCTGCCCAAACCCTGACTACAGATGCATCATACTATGCTTGGGGGGGCTCATCTGACAGGGAGGTGCATACAGGGCAAATGGAGCCCAAATCAAATGCACCTACATATCAATCAGAAAGAGATGCTAGCTGTACAGAATGCACTGACAGCCTTCAAGGACTACCTTCATCCGGGACAACTACTGATAAAGACAGACAAGACAACACCACAGTTATGTGGTACATAAACAAGCAGGGGGGGCACACATTCCTACCCCCTTTGCAGACTAGCCATGGCATTGTGGAACACGGCCTTGACCTATCAAATACAACTACAAGCTCAGTTCCTGCCAGGAAAGCTAAATACTCTGGCAGATGAACTAAGCAGAAATCTTATGGACCCACACAAATGGAAACTGGAACCACAAGTTTTCAACATGTTGACACACAAATGGGGGAGCCCAGACATAGATCTTTTTACGTCACCCCAGAACTATCAGTTGGACAAATTCTGTACATGAATTCATCACAAAAAAGCTTGGAAAGTGGATGCTCTATCATTCAGCTGGAAAAACCTATCAGTCTATGCTTTTCCCCCTCTACCTCTGCTCTCCAAAGTTCTACTAAAAGTCAAACTGGACAAACCAAAAATGATTCTGAGTGCTCCAGACTGGCCTCACCAACACTGGTACCCACTCCTGTGCAATGTGTCACACCTTCCTCCATGGCACCTGCCTTGGACACCTTACCTATTGTCTCAGCAGAACTACCAAATTCTGCACACTCAGCTCCAAACTTTGAATCTTGCAGCATGGCTAATCAACTAATTTCACCTTTGGCATCCCTCAGCAAACCTGTGATGGATGTCATTTTGGAGGCTAGAAGGCCTAGTACTAGAAAATCTTATGCTGACAAATGGAAAGGATTCTGTGCCTGGAACCAATCACAAGGAATAAGCACAGCTATGCTCAATATTCCTCAGATTCTGCAATACTGAACTGAGATGCTTCACAAGGGCCTATCTTTTTCTTCCGTAAAAATCCATGCCTCTGCCATTTCAGCTCATTACAACACAGAACCTCCCCTCTTCTCTCATCCTCTGCTAAAGCAGTATCTCAGAGGGGCGAAAAATTTAAGACCTCCCAGGAGAGCACCAACTCCTGCATGGGACTTCAATTTTGTTTTGGAAAAACACACTCTCCCTCCTTTTGAGCCAGCTGCTACTGCACACCTAAAATTTCTCTCCTGGAAAACAGCCTTCCTGTTAGCAGTCACTTCAGCTAGAAGGATTTCAGAATTACAGGCTCTTATTGGCAGTGAAGCCTTTCATTATTTTTCAACTGGACAGGGTGGCTCTCAGGACCAATCCATCTTTCATGCCTAAGGTGGTATCCAGTGTGGCTCTTAATCAAACCATTCATCTGCCAACTTTCTTTCCCAATCCACAGAACAAGGGTGAGCGGATTCTGCATTCATTGGCTGTACACAGACAACTTAGATTCTACTTAAACAGGACAAAATTACTAAGAAAATCTGAGCAACTGTTGGTGGCATTTGCTGCAGGGACAGAGGGAAAGGCTATTTCAAAGCAGACTATTTCCAAATGGATAAGCCATTGTATTCGTTTCTGCTATGTGCACCATGGTAAACCTATTCCCAAGGGGATCAGATCTCATTCCACCAGAGCTGCATCTACTTCTGCAGCCTTTCTCAGAGGGGTTCCTACCAGAGACATTCTAGAAGCTGCTACCTGGAGCTCAGTTCATACATTCACCAAACATTGCCATTTACCTCTCGCCTCTAAATCCAGAGATGGCTTTGCCACTGCTGTCCTGCAGGGCCTTATAACTGCTCCTAATGCTGTATAAATCCATCCTCCCAACCGTAGCTTTGGGATTCTACCCAAATGTAATGACTGCAACAGTGAAACACGAAGAACATAGTACAGATGTTCATCATGTTTCATTGTTGCAGTCATTACACTTGGGTTATCCTGCTGGCAGGCTACCCGCAGTCTGCCTGAATTCCAAAGTCCTGGTCCGGCGTCGGTTGCTGTCACCTCTTCCCTGATGACAGTGCGCCAGGGGTATAAAAGATACAGCCGATGCCATTTTCTTCAGTCTTTCTTGCCGCGTGGTGCCCGATGCAAAAGCACTTCGCAAGTGCCTGTTGGCCGACTCCTGAGATTTTTGAAATTGAATTTCAGATCCGAAGTCTTCAATAAAGCTAAGTACCCTGTTGGGGAAACTTTTTTCTTGCTCCAGACCGATGTCAGAAAAAGTTAACAATTGTATTTCTTGTGGGAAGCAAATACCTCATAAGGATTTTCATTCTTACTGTATTCCTTGCCTAGGCCCTGACGATGACGTTGCTAGTTGTTGGTTTTGTGCTAGATTTAACCAACACACTATTAAGCGTCGGTACGATTTTGCTTTTCATTACTTTGGCCGAAGGTTTAACTATATAATGCCGTCGAAACAGTCGACGACCAGAGTTCATAAAAAGCGCAAGGAAAAGGACAGGCATCCGAGGTCCAAAACCGATGAAGCCTCTTCTAGGCCAGTCGCCAGTTCACCTGTGCTCAGTGAGGCACTTTCACAGCCCCTGACACCCGCTACCTCAGAGCCACAGGCTGCCTCCGACTCCCACGTGGAGACAACTAGGCCTCTGGATACTCAAGGTATTGGGCCTTCGGAAACTAATCCCTCAGATGGGTCCGGAGCCACTGAGCAGGCATCGGCTTCTGAGGGTGTTTTCAGACCTACACAGCTTTATAGCAAGCCAACTTCAGCATCCAAGACAAAGACTAAAACAGTTTTAAAGACAAGGAAACAAGTACAGCATTCTCCAGAACAGACTTCCATGCCTAAGAAACAGATGCTCAAAATGGCCGAAGACGTAATTACTTTGATCAGGGGTTCTCACCCCCCTCCTGATAAGAGGCCTAGGCAAGACACTGAATATGATTCCTCTGATCAGGTTTCCATTTCCTCTTACTCCTCTTCAGAACAGGGATACTCTATTCCACCCTATGAGGATTCTGATGCTGAAGAATCTATTCCTTCAGCTTCTCCTCCTGAGGATTACTCCTTTGGGGAAACCCTGCATACCATGAGGGAGCATTTCCACTGGGAGAGCCAAGATTACTCAGAATGTAAGAAAAGGCTCAGACTTTCTTTTACTACCTCAGCACAGACCTCTTGCTATTCCACCTGTTCTAGATATTGTAGATGATCTATTTTCAGAGTCCGGCCTGTCTCCCGACTCTTTACCTCCTGCACCTGTTAAGCCAGACATATACTCATAAATTTCTATATAAAAACCCTGCTGCTGACCCAGAAACTATTTTTCAGGGTCTCAAGGGGGTCAAGGCCGCTACTGCAAAAATCCTGTCCCCTCAGAAAGAGATTCAAGGGCACTGGACAGATGGGGGAAAAAAGTTTACACTTCTGCTACCTTGGCTGTAAGGGCTTTAAATTGTCAGTTTCATATGCTTAAATATCAGCAATACTTAATGTATCTGCTAAAACAGAAAATGTTGACAAATTCTGAATGTTCTGAGAACAAGGAAATGCAGGATTTATTGCATGCAGCTGAACAAGTGGGAAAGCATACTTTGCAATGTGGATATTGTTCACTGGAGGCCTCTTGCTGGGCCGCTGTAACAGGTTCTGTCATTAGAAGGCATGTTTGGTTAAAGGAACAGATTCTGCCTGATCATGTTAAAGCAAAATTATTGGATGCTCCATTACAACATGATACTTTGTTTGGTGTTAAGACAGAAGAGGTGTTGAAGAAAATGGAGGATAAAGCTAAATCTAGGCAGACAGTAAAGGGTTTCTTACTGGTACAGCCACCCAGATTTAGCAGGAACTGGCCTTCTAAGAATTGGTCCTTTCCCGTGTCAGACAGGCCACAAAGAGGCAGACAATAGCCCCAGGGCTCATACAGGCCCAAACAATGGGGTGCTTCTACCTCCAAAAGTGGAGAAGACAAATCACAGCCATTTAGAAAACAGTCCCAATGACTTCCCTCTGCCAATGCCAAGCATTTATCTTTTGGCAGCACCCTTAGGGGGAAGCCTAGCACTTTTTTCACAAAATTGGCACATGATCACCCAGGACAAATGGGTCTTAAATATAGTCTCTCAGGGCTACAGGTTCCACTTTCACACCCTTCCAAAGGCAAATGGTATGCCAGACCTGCCACACAATCAATGGGCAGAGGCACAAAAACAAGTTTCATCTCTCTCTCTCATGGATATGAGGGCTATTCAGCCAGTGCCACAACAAGAGCAGGGACAAGGATTTTACTCAAGTCTTTTCTTAGTACCAAGAAAGGACAAAGCATGGAGACCAATTCTGGACCTGTCTATTTTAAATACTTTTCTGGACGTTCTGAAATTCAAAATGTTGACTCTGAAGCAGCTTCTGCCCATGCTGGGCAAGAAGGCTTGGCTTGTAACTTTGGACCTCAAAGAGGCATACCTGCATGTCCCAATCAGACAATCTTGCAGAAGATACCTCAGATTCATAGCTGGTTCAATGCACTACCAATTCTCTGCACTGCCCTTTGGCTTATCTACTGCGCCCAGGGTCTTCACAAAATGCCTGGCACCAGTAATTGATTTGGCACACAAAGAGGAATTCAAATATATCCTTACTTGGACGACTGCCTTATTCAAGCAGAGACCAAAGACATTCTGCTAAAACATCTGGCGTTTGTAAAAAGATTACTAATTTGCCTAGGGTGCACAGTAAATGAAAAGAAATCAAAACTAGTACCCTCTCAAGAGATAATATTCCTGGGTGCAAGCTTAAATACAACTGCCCAGATGGCTTATCTCATGCCAGACAAACAAAGGCAACTGACTTCTTACTTCGAAAGCATGGCAACAAAGACCCAATTATCTGCAAGAAAAATTCTGCAGGCTCTGGGCTACATGGCATCCTGCATTCTGCTAATTCCATATGCAAGACTGCATATGAGGAAACTACAATGGTATCTAAAAAGTGTTTGGACTCAACATTGCCACAGCCTGGAATCATTAATTTCACTCATTCCCTGCCTGCAACAGGAGTTTCGATGGTGGGCACAGGCCTGTCACCACAACAAGGGACAGCCATTCACTTTACCCACAGCCAGGCAAACACTAACAACAGATGCATCAGAATATGCCTGGGGGGCCCACATGGCAGGAAAATGTATTCAGGGCACATGGCCCGCAAGCCAAAGGCACCTTCACATCAATCAAAAAGAGATGTTAGCTGTACAGCCTTCAAGGACCTACTTCATCCAGGACAGCTGCTGATAAAGACGGACAACACCACAGTCATGTGGTACATAAACAAGCAGGGGGGCACACATTCCTACCCCCTCTGCAGACAAGTCATGATTTTGTGGAACACAGCATTGACTTACCAAGTACACACAATTCCTGCCAGGAAAAACAAATGCTCTGGCAGACGAACTAAGCAGAAACCTCATGGATCCTCACAAGTGGAAACTAGATCCACAAATCTTCAATATGATAACAAGGAAATGGGGATGCCCAGACATAGATCTCTCTGCCTCCCCTCACAACTGCCAACTTCAGAGATTCTGCACAAGTACTTATCACAAACAAGCATGGAAAGTGGATGCTTTGTCATTCAGGTGGAACAACCTTACAGTATATGCCTTTCCTCCACTGCCTCTCCTCCCCAAGGTACTCCTAAAGGTCAGACAAGAGAAGCCACAACTGATACTGATTGCCCCAGATTGGCCACGCCAACACTGGTACCCAATCCTAAGGAGCTTGTCTCAAGACCCAGCCTGGACATTGGCTCAAATTCCTCACTTACTGTCCCAACAAAACAATCAGATCCTGCACAGCCTACTCAGAACCCTAAATCTAGCTGCATGGCGGATAGTGTAACCATTCAGAATACACCTCTTTCTAAAGCGGTTATGGATGTTATTTTGGAGGCCAGGAGGCCCAGCACCAGAAAGTCTTATGCAGAAAAATGGAAGAGATTCTGTGCTTGGAACCAGGCACACAGATTTGACACTCTTGTTCCAAATATTCCTCAGATTTTACAATATCTAACTGAGATGCTGGACAAAGGCCTATCCTTCTCATCAATTAAGATCCACGCCTCTGCCATTTCAGCTCATTACAATACAGACCCACCTAGTTTTTCACATCCATTGCTTAGGCAGTACCTCAGGGGGGCCAAAAACATAAGACTTCCAAGGAGAGCACCAATACCTGCATGGGACCTCAATTTTGTCTTGGAAAAACTCACACTGCCTCCTTTTGAGCCAGTCAATACAGCTGAGATAAAATTCTTATCATGGAAAACAGCTCTGCTCCTAGCAATAACTTCAGCAAGAAGAGTCTCAGAGTTACAGGCATTAATGGCTGTGGAACCTTTTATTATCTTCCATCTGGACAGGGTTTCTCTAAGGACTAACCCAACATTTATGCCTAAGGTAGTGTCCATTGTGGCTCTTAACCAAACCATTCATTTGCCTACTTTTTACCCCAAACCCACAGAATAAAGGGGAGAAACTTCTGCATTCTTTGGACATACACAGGCAGCTACACTTCTAATTGGACAAAACTAAAGCTTTCAGAAAGACTGAGCAACGTTTAGTGGCATATGCTGCAGGATCACAAGGAAAAGCTATCTCAAAACAGACTATTTCAAAATGGATAGGACACTGCATTCGTTTCTGCTATTCACAACATGGCAAATCAGTGCCTAAGGGCATTAGACCACATTTTACCAGAGCAACAGCCACCTCAGCAGCCTTCCTCAGAGGAGTACCAACCAAGGATATTTTGGAGGCTACAACTTGGACTTCAGTGCACACTTTTACTAAGCACTACCGCTTACCTCTTTACTCTAAATCCAGAGCAGGCTTTGCCACTGCAGTTCTGCAGGGCCTTATAGCCACTTCTAATTCTATTTAGACCCAGCCACCCAACTTCAGCTTTGGGATTCAACCCAAGTGTAATGAGTGCAATAGTGAAACACGATGAACATAGTACAGTTGTGTACCTACCATAAATGTAGATGTTCAAGTGTATTCACTGTTGCAGTCCAGGTTACCCACCCACCATACCCCTTTCTTTCCTGGGACTTATCTGGACTTCTCTATTCTATACAACCTATGTGGTGTATTTGCTTGTAGATGAAGGCATTGTTTATTTTAGTGCATGCTTTTATAAGCAATGTTTTTTAGCCTACCCTTTTGGGGCACCTGACATCTGGGGCAAGAAAAACTGAAGAAAATGGCGTCGGCTGCATCTTTTATATCCCTGGCGCACTGACGATGCCAGACCAGGACTTTGGAATTCAGGCAGACTGCGGGTAGCCTGCCAGCAGGATAACCCAAGTGTAATGACTGCAACAGTGAATACACTCGAACATCTACATGTATGGTAGAAACACAACTGTACTTTGTGTACACTTACCATAAATGTAGATGTTCGAGTGTATTCACTGTTGCAGTCCTGGTTACCCACCCTCCAGCCCCCTGTTTTTATCTTACTATACCTATCCTTTCTTTTACTATGCTTAAAAGCCTTTTTGGTGTATTTGCTTTTGATTGGATATATATATATATATATATATATATATATATATATATATATATATATATATTTCGCTCCCCATTTGGGGGGCACCTGACATCTGGGGCAAGAAAAACTGATGTAATGGTGTCTGCTGCATGTTTTATACCCCTGATGTCCTGACGTCATGGAAGAAGGGACAGCAACCGACGCAGGACCCACAACTCTGTTAATCAGGCCCACTGAGGGCAACCTGCCAGCAGATTACCCAAATGTAATGACTGCAGCAGTGAATACACTCTAACATCTAGATTTATGGTATGTGTACACAACTGTACTTTTGGATGACTGGGACCACCATTTCCTTTCCCCCCAGGATGGATGAGCTGGTGTGAAGTGCTCAATCCCATCCTCCCATGCCAAACAATTCCAGCGCCCGAGTCACTAGTTGAATTCATGCTGTCTGGACTGTAGTCAGGGTTTTATCTCTCTATGCACTTAGTTAGACTTGTGTTCTTATTTCTTAGCATTTATTTGTGCTATATTGAGTTTGTATAGTGCTTCGAAAATAAGTGCGTAATTAAAGTTGAACTTGATCTTCTGAAAAGTTTTGTATTTTTGGACTTCTTGCTGGTATCGTGATGATGTAGTACTGGAATGCCCTGGTTTTCTCTATGTCCACTCCCCTAGAAAGCCATGATTTTTTGTTGTCACTGTGAGAAAACCGAGAATTCTTGGCTACAGAACTTAAGGGGGATCTACTAAACACAGTAGGTGGCAGGCAGCAGGAGGGAAAAAGTCAAGTCCTGGTCAATTGCCTAAATGTTTTAGCCAGGCAGTAAGAAGAAGGGCATTTGAGAGTCCTTACAATTAACGTTTGGGGAAAAAGACTATCTGGATGACTTCTGTTAAGCCTGCATATGAAGTAGCCAGTGCCACATCCTGTTCAGAGTCTTTGCTGACTCTTTTCAGTTGAAAGCCCTTTTCATGAGATTAAACATTATGAAACTTTAGGCTGAACCATTATTAAGATGATTTTCATTAAAAACATTGAAATGTTGATGGGAGAATCTTGGAAATCCTTGATGTTTTTCTCTTCTTTCCTGTTAATTCACCAAATCACTTTCTAATCATCACGTTTCACTAAAATGTACTTAAAATGGTGTTTCATTGACTCAGAAAATAGCAATTGGAAACAGTTGTGCCATAGTGTTGTTATAGATGCAAGGCTGCAAACTCTCCAGCCTGCTCCCATACAAGTTGTTTCATATAGCTGATGGTGTTCTCTAACTTCTTGAATTTATCTCGCTGATGTTGAATTTGATAATGATTGTTCTTCATGGGAAATCACTTCTGGTGCAATTTTTTTAAGTGCGAGTCTCCATGATTGCCATATTTGTGACATTTTCACTTTTCTTTGTGGTTGTGCAACTGTGGAGCTAGTATATGTATGTAAATAAGGAAGCTTTTTTTTTTTGGGTGGGGGGCAAGGTTCCCCTTTAAAAATGATTTTCAATAATGTTTTGTTGAAATGAAGTTGTACCTGTTGTGTTCATTCTGATTAACCTTCTTGAAGTAGTAGCTTAGCGAAACATAGGAGAAGACCTAAGTGTGCAATTTTACAGCTGTAATAAATATGTGGAAGAGAAAGAAGCTGAGTTTTTTTTCTCCTGCAAAAATGCTATTTCTTTCTTTTTTTAATGCAATTTCCAGTTCATTGTCTTGATAAATATGATTTGTAGAAAAAAAATATTTGATAAGTCAGATCAATCCATTGCATTTTTTATAGAACACTTAAATCAGGTACCCAAGACATTGTTTCTCCATCAAGAGTGATGGAGAGAATCACAAACATGAAAACTCTCCATCAGTCAGAGTGGATCCCCATTCCTAAATAAAGTTAAAGCAGTAAGCTAGTTATTAGAAGTCCAAGATGTTATTTTCCTTGCCACCACTTATTCAGTGACAGACAGCTCCTATGAAAGCATTACTCAAGCTAGGCAAGTTCTAATTTCCTCACATTCTTGTATTGTTGAGATCCTTTCTAAGCCAACTCATTTGTCCTTATGTGGGCAGTAGCATTAATCTCCCTACCTTATGCTGGTGATTCTGGGGTCCTGAGTGTTTTCTTCTTGTTATTCCCTGCCAAGAAACTGTACAGGCCACTGTATCTCTTGTCCTCTCCTCCCCCTAAGTTTACACTACTAACAACAAAGACCCCCCCCCAATAGAAGCTGTCTCCCTCCTTTTAGAAATCCTGTGCTTACCTCAGATATCAGAAATCTAGACAAAGGCTCTTGAAATCTTGGTACATCAGGAAAAACTCTTGACAGCTAATTAACATAAAATGTACATACCTAACAGCATTACTGCCAGTCTTCCAAACTGCATGACAGCAGTGGCAACAGGACTGGGGTGTGGGCTTCAGGATCAAAGCCAGTGATGGTATAGCTCCACTCAGAAACACGAGTTTAAAAAAAAACCGAGACAAAAATGACACAAAATATTAGCATATTTTATGATGAAATGCATGACAACACTTTGACAGTAGCATATCAAATGTGGTGTGAAAGAAACAAGTGCAGATGCAGTACCAAAATTATGGTACAGGAAAAGACATTTGAGTTTGGCCTTTTTTTTGCTTTACATTAAAAGAGCTGGGGGCTGTGGACTGACTGTATTAATGTCAGATTTTTTTTTTTTTTTGCTTTTTACTTGAAGAACTTGATGGGGCAAGGATTGGGTACTGCACAGTAGGAGGCTTATTGCTTTTTTTTTCATTTGTGTTTACTTGAAGAGCTGTATATATATATATATATATATATATATATATATATGTGTGTGTGTGTTTGTGTGTGTGGATTGGATACTGTACTGCAAGAAGCAGATGGCCAAAGAGCTCGGGGAGGGTTGGGGCGGTGCAATGTGCGGACTGTGTACTGTCCTGTAGTTGCAGAAGTCCTTTTTTATTGCTCTTTACTTGAAGAGCTGAAGGGGTAGATCGCTAGTTCATGGGACTGGCGCACGATACTAGTTGAGACATCTATGCCTCTGCCCTTCTGCAGAATAATTATGGATATTTGCCCTGTAAGTACAACTCAGCAAAATTTTTCTTATGTCCGTATCTCAATAAACAAGGATGAAGAAAGTAACTGAACACTGTATGTGTAGACTGTACAATATTCAAAATATAAAAAGACTGTGAAACTTTAGAAAAAATATAGTTCTAGGATTATGTTTATTGTACCATTACTGTAAAGACCATGAGTGCACCTACTTTTGTTATAACAAAATACTGCTTCTGTGTGACCCCATAATGCAAATGACTGCTTCCTGTAGTTTTTGACACACTGCATAATTCCACATTTACTTGCAAAAAAGCAACACATGACAATGCATCCATTCACTTGGGGCAGTTTTTTTGCAAGTTTTTATTTTTAATCTCTATGCCCGCTAGCATTCCTATTTTAAAACAATTCAACATTTTTTTAAAGCTATGTGGACAGTCTTGTTTTGAACATATGACATATAACTAGGTAATTGTTTTAAATATTTAGTGAAAACTGATTTAAGAAATCATTGCTTATCTCTTAATGACACAAACGATTGTACCTCAGCTCAAATACTGCCTTGCTGAGTGCCTCAGTTGTGCAGTTTATATTTTGTATCCATTTGATTTAGAATGAAAAAAAAAAAACTTTGAATTCCACAGGTGCACAACACCTATGCTGAAAACTCAACTTGTATTTTGTATTGCTGAATCTGTGCTTTCACACATGCCAGGAAGGTTAAGGCTTGACTAGAAACAGCCTTTCAGTAAGTAACACAAATTGGCTCCTAATCAGATATCTTTTAAAATTACCCTGCAGCAGAATATGGCTTGATATTGATTTACTGTTTTAAAAGTTCCAAGCATAATTTCTAGACTACAGCAAGTACCTTTATAACCTGTGTAAACAATACTGGCTTCAAAATGCAGTATGGAAAAATGAACATATGGACCACAAGCACATCAGCCTCACCTTTCAAAAATATAACGATCCTACAAGACCTCAACATAAGTTTGGTAAAGAAACATAAGCATTCCACTGAAAATGTTCTCACAGATCATGGATTAACTTAAATAACACAAGATCCTGCTAGACCTAACTTTATCTCCACAAATTATACTTTATACTTTATCTAGCACCAGTATATCTGAATACATTATACAAGATACATTCTGAAGATAGGTGAAGGCTGCCAGCCTAGCTAGATAGAATTTTGTAGATAATTCTGTCATTTGTAAATATTAATGTAAGCCACAGGCTTGTTCTCTTAAATGTGAAAAGACTGTATTGGATGTTTTACTGAAAAAAATGTAACAGTACACTCTGCTGTAAGAAAGCTGATAAGTCAAGCATTGTGAAATTCTTTAATCTAAAATTCGGAGCCGAGATGTCTAAAGGGAGTTATTCTGCCTATTGTTTTGAGGCTAGAGTTAATGGCTAGAATTTACATGAATAATTTCTTTTATTGCTGTGGCTTCCTGACCAGCTGCAAGATCAAAGGGGCTATTAACCTCTGAGTTTCTGTTTGCCTGGGAACCAGAAAGAAATGATGTAATCTGAAGTGAATCAGAAGTACTGTGTTATCAATTTAAGCACAGAAAGAATGAGGGCATTTAGCATTTGTCTTGAGAACATCCAACATCACCAGCACTGTCTTGCTCTATATGTAAGTTTATTTTAGAACTGTGTTTTCTCTTAGATATAGCTAGGAAATAGGAAGATTAGTCTTTTTTCTGTATTGATGTCAGAACTTTTCTACTGTATTATTTTAAGTATTTCTCTGCCATCTCTGAACTCTTGACTAGCACTGTGTAGTAAGAAGTATTGTCTTGTGTTATTTATTATTAAATATTTTTAAATCTTTCGACTATGGCTGTTTTGTGTAGAGATTATTTAATCTCTAGAGTACATCGCATATATATAGTGATACTGTAAAAAGTCACTCCAAATAAGCCTTGACTGTTCAGTTGCACTTACCATTTGGATAATAATATTGCACAGTATAATTGGACACCCTTTCATATGGGCCTTTTGGTAGCTGAGAATTATTAGTGGGTGCTGGCAAGTGGTACTACCGTATAGTCTGGGAAAAAGGGGCACAGCTGGAGAACCTGTGCCAGCCTTCCCTAGGAGTGTCTGTGTCGTTGTATAAACTCTTATCTCAAAGTGTGTGTGTGTGTGTGTGTCAACTACTTGGGCAGGGACACGAAACATTGGTTGGACAGAGAGGGTGCTGGAGGTTTTAGCTTGCCCACTAGGCTGAGATCTGGACCCTATAGCTGTGCCAGTGGGGAGTTTTACTAGGGACCTGGAGAGAAAGGGAGAACCCAGCCCCAGACTGACTGTGATCTCTGTGTGCTCTTAAGGGAAGTTGTACTTTACTGTGTGTGTATTTATTATCCTTTCCCTATATGGACGCCCCTCACTAGTGTTGGTGGTGAGGATTGAGGCTCCTTGATTGCTGGGCCAGTGCACGGGCATCACATACATAATGAAAAGAAAAAAAAATCCTTTGAAACCATCACTAATATACAGCATATCTGACCTCAGTTGCAACTGCAAGTCAGTGATTTCACGTAAAACTTGACTACAAACAAGCGTCTTCATTTCCTTATTTCCATTCTGTCAAGAATCAGCATATTCAGTAAAGGTGTTTGAAAAAAAAGAATCAGCATCTTACTCCCAGCCTCTCTCTACTTCCCAGTCTCTCAGTGGTTAGTATTTGTTGTTACTTTCTCCCACAGCTGTTTACCAATGAGTGTCCGTACTCCAGCCAAAACTCTCAACCTGCAGACATTGAAAATGGTACAAAGACACTAGATAACACCCAATCAAAAAGCTGGACATCTAATTAACATAAAATGTGAATACCAGATAGCACATAACTCTTCCCATTTAGAAAAAAAATAAGTAATGATCAGAGACAGTGTAAAATCTGTAGACTTTAATGAACTGTATTGCAAAATTCCACCACACAATGTCATCGATGTTTGCTTCTGAAAAAGGGAGATGTAAGATGTGTCCTTGTTCTTTAAATTATTGGTACCACCTAGTATGTTGGCCAGGTAGTGCGATTTTCTAAGTACTAGACAGCTTCAGAAGTCACATGCGATATGTTTAAGTTGTAGATATCATCTTTGACAATAAAATACCTTAGGAAAAAAATCACGTGTTAAGGGATTCAGAAAATTGTGTGAAGAGGTTAGTCAAGCTGAAAATAGGGACATACTCCAAAAACAGATTCCTCACATGCAGGGGAAAATCAGACCTGAACTTAGAAATGTTCTTCCAAAATGGACAGTTGAAAGGTTTGACTTTAGCTACACTGTGAGTGACTGATGCCCTTGGTTCCCACCCAAGTACACCAACAAAGTTACCTAAATCAATGCATTCTAAGTAATGAGAGCAACAGCACCCATTTCCTTACCCTCCTGGCAATGATTATAGTATCCTGGCCATTCCACTGACAGATTCACATCTCTGCATTTGAACACTACCCTTATCAATGTCTTCTAAGTTATCAAAACTGCTAGCCTAGGTATACTGTAGTATTGGCTAATCATCTCGCACAATTTCTGAAAACAAAAATTAATTCTCTAAAAAGATTTCTATACTGCATATTTTTCTCACAGCAGGAATGCTATATTATAACTTTCGGCCCCAGAACCCGGACCGAAATACAAAAGGAGGGGGTGTATCCATTTTCATAAAGGATACACACACCTCCAGGTTAGTAGCACAGCGTGAGGCCTCGGAGACCATCCATGTGCAACTAACAGTGGGCAAAACTGCGTTTCAGATCCTAGCCTGCTACAGATCACCTACCTTGTCTCAGGACCCCCACTCAGCATTCCTGAGAACACTGGAAAATATAAAGGTCCTACCAAACACCATGATATTGGGAGATTTCAACTACCCAAACATTGACTGGGAGAATTACTCTAGTACAAACTCCTTTGCCCAACGCTTCCTAGAGTTTATAATCTCTAACACCCTGGAGCAGCTGGTCACCACGCCCACTAGAGGTGACAACATACTGGACCTGATCATCACCAACATGGGGGATCAGTGTTCCACACCAGAGGTAAACCCCTCGCTGGTGAGATCAGATCATAAACTAATCACACTGGACATCCACATCCCGACCCCACCCCCAGTCAAGGAAACCACTGTGAAAAACTTTTCAAAAGCAAACTTCACACTTCTCAAGACCGAGGTGGAAAGTTTCAAAGCCCCCGTGTTAAAAGATAATGCTACCCAAACTGCAGAATCCTTTACAAGTGCATTCTATGAGCATCTACAGGGATGCATCGATCGAGCAATCCCAAGTAAAACCAAGACTCACTCCTCCAAAAAGAGGAAACCAATCTGGTGGTCTCCGGCCATAAATAAGCTATACAACAGAAGGAAGAAACTACTACATGATGGAGCAAAATCCCAAAAAGGAAAGGCATCATTGATCAATATTAGCAGGAAACTATGATCCCTCATAAAATCATCCAAGGCCAATTTCGAAAAAATTGCCAAAGACTCTAAAGATAACCACAAAGCCTTCTTTAGCTATGTCAAAAATTTAGGTGGCAACTCTCAGATATGCTCTGAGCTAGTGCAAAATGGCAAAAACTACACTGAATCAACTGACATTGCCAACATCCTGGCTGACAAGTTCAGTGCAAACTTCACCCCCCCTTACCCCCAAAAGGGCCCGTGTCCATCCTAGAATAGTGCAGAGCCCCAGACATCACGGACATGCAGGTAAAAAGAGCCCTCTCCAAAGCTAAAAATACAACATCAATGGGATCGGATGGTGTCCCAGGCTGCATCTTACACGAGCTCCAAAAGGAACTAAACCCTCACCTAAATTCACTGTTCAGTCTCAGTCTTACCACAGGCTATGTACCCAAAGAATAGCGTACAGCAACAGTCATCCCGCTCCACAAAGGTGGTGCCACAACAGAACCTGGGAATTATTTCCCTATAAGCCTGACTAGCCTGGTCTGCAAAGCTATGGAGTGAATCATCATGGAACTCATAAACAGAGACATTGGGAACCTCCAGCCACTGGACCCTACCCAGTTCGGCTTTGTTAAAGGCAGATCCTGCCTCCTAAAATTAGTTGACTTCTTTGAAACAGTTACCAAGGCCATAGATGAAGGGAAGGTAGTCCACACAGCCTACCTGGACCTCGCTAAGGCCTTCAACACCATTGCCCACTCTGGCATCATAGACAAGCTCACCAGCTTGAACATTAACGCCTATGTCACGAGATGGGTGGCCAACTGGCTCACTGATAGAACACACATGGTCAGAGTTGCAGGTGCCATGTCCGACTGTAAACCAGTTACAAGTGGTGTCCCACAGGGCTCGGTCCTGGGACCCCCCTCCTGTTCGGCATATACTTCTCTGAGGTACAGGCAAGCATGGGAGGACAATGGCTGACCAAGTTCGCAGATGACTGCAAACTGGGGGCCATAATCAACTCTCTGGCTGACCCAGACATCCTCCAGAAGGGTCTTAGAGAGACAGATGCCTGGTGTCAAAATCATGACCTCAAGCTGAATACCAAAAAAATGCATAGTCTTCCCCTTTGGAAAAAACAAAATGCCCACGAATTGCCACATAGGTGGTAATCCACTACGTACAGAAAATGTAATTAGGGACCTGGGGACCCAGGTAGATAGCAACCTCTCCTTTGATAATCACATTGCCAAAGTGGTTAAAAATTCCTTCTGTGTAGCCCATCTAATCACAAAAGGGTTCACTTCTAGATCGAGAGGTCATTGTGCCCCTCTACTCATCACTCATTAAGCCCATAATAGAGTACAATGCCCCATTTGGTATGTACCTTACTCGACACCTGCAACAGCTGGAAAGACCACAGAAGTACCTCACCAAGAGGATCATGGGCCTCAAAGAGATGCCCTATGCAGTTCGACTAAAGAAACTCCAGCTATACTCGGTTGCTTACCGCCTGCTCAAAGGTGATCTCTGCCTGATGTATACGGCCATGTCCAACCTGGAATTAATGGACATGCTCCATCTCAAGAAAACCAAATCTCTTAGAGCCTCATGCTCCAGTGAATTAAACCTCAGCACAACAATAAACAGGACATGCTGGAGGGATAGATTCTTGTCCCAGAGACTTCCCTCCCCAATTTATATTAGGCAGAGCCCCTCGCTGACTCTCTTCAAGAGGAATCTTGATGAGTGGATGGGAAATCGTAAATTTACCCCTGAGATCACTTCAGTGGCCCTGCTAGACAGAGGCCCAGGAAACTAATTTAAAAGGGAGGCAAAAGCCAACACATTCTGGCTAGGCTTATAAATGCCCTTGGGGATAGCCTAGTACCTACCTATGAACCTATTACCACAAGAACATGGATTTAGGTTTGAGAATATTAAAGCCTGGATTGTTACCTTCCTTCCCTAACAGAAGGATTTTATATGGAAGATGTTAAGGCCCAGGTAACTACTCTGTCAAGACTGACTTTCACTACAGATACTCAGTAAGGAACTTGGTATTGTAAAAATCAGAAGGGTCTTGCCACATTACTTGGGGGATGGCTCTGAAACATAATTGGGAGAGTGCTCCCTGTAAACTGATGTCATGAGTATAAGTTTTCAAGGTTATAGAGATCCCAAGAAGATGATTTACAGAAGAAGAGAAAATCCATGAACCAGTACTGGCATGACCTAATCCTACAGGTGAACCCTACTGCAGGTGTTAGAGAATGAAAATCCATTGCCTTAGTGAGTTTCTTGCACAGGTGTGCTTTCTGGTACTGTATCACAAACTTGCATCAGCAGCTCCAGTGTGTATTTTCAGAGGTGGACAGATGTAGTCCTATATGAACGAAAAGCCTAGAAAAATAATAAAATAGCTGTTCTGTCTTTGTAATGCACCTTTCACTTCTAAAAATTCCAAATTCTTGCTTATTAAAATTATGGTTTATTATCCACAGGTATTACATGCACAAAACTTATTCCCTCTGGAAAACTGTTCAGCATTTTGCCTCCTACAAAGGAAAGAGGAAAGCCAATGTCAAAGCAGACTGTCTTTAGATGATTGTCTTATATTATTTGTTTTTGTTATTCTTACCATAATTAGCCACTTCATGGCAGGGGTAGGATCCATTCTATTAGGGCTTTGGTTTCATTGGTGGCTTTCTCAAAGGGGTTGTACTCTAGAAGTATTCTACAGGCAGTACCTTGATCCTCTGTACACATACCTTTACAAAATGCTATAAACTGGATTCCTTTTCCAGGTAAAATAGGTTTTCCTAGGACCATTGTCCAGGGCTCATGGACTCTTAATTAATTCTTCTTCCCTTGCTAATTGTTAAGCTGTGGTAAACTTCCCATATAGCTTAGGGTGCTCCAGCAATGGTGTAGTGTTTAACGTAGTTCAGTTGTGTAAGCAAACTTACTATAATAGTAGATGTTCTAATAAATTACCGTTGCATAGCCATACCCTCTCTCCATCCCCTGTAAGAAAGACCAATCAAAGTTAGAGTCTTAACTGTGTAATACTCTCAACCTCCTGTAGTGGATGCTCACATGTTAGTCTTTCTAGCAGATTTAGTGAATGGTTTGTCTGTGTGACCTTTCTGCCCTTTGGTTTGAATGTTATTTGGGATATTTTGCAGGTGCCATTATATTTATGCACATCAGGCTTGGTTTTAAGCTCTGTCTTTCCAAAGTATGGCCAAAAAAATCCACTTATGCTGTACTAAGTAGCCCAGAAAAAGATGAGATGTAGCATGCCTGCTGCTAGTGGAGACTAGATTTTATTGGCCTAAATGCACCAGTGAAGACCTAAAAAATGAAAACAAAAAAGGTGTGAGCATTCAAGAACAATGTAACTGAAACACTATTGAACTATTTTATCTTCTAGGGCATGACAGCTGTCTAGATGGATGCTGGCCGTCCTCCTTACGGTCTTCCAATATCTCAGTGATCAAAAACAGGCTTCAGACACTTGAATTTCTAGTCAATGAGAAATTTCAAGATGGAAATTTTGATATAATGCTGTTGATAAGATAATGCTATTGACAATGTGCTATCAGCTACAGTTTTTCTTCCTTAATGCTATTGACAATGTGCTATCAGCTACAGTTTTGCTTCCTTAAAATACTTCTGCCAAGGAAATTAAGTTAGATATAGAATCGTCTTCCTGCCATTAAGTCTGCTTAGAATTAGAAGTATAAAGCGAAAATATGTAATAAATTTTATATTAATATTCTGATTGAGGACTTATGAGGACTGCATGTGTCCGTACTGTCATTTTGCTGATTTTATTATCTTTTAATAAATCAAGGGATCAGTTCTGATATGTTTATGTCACAGTGACAGTATAGTCATTCTGATGGCTTTGTTATAAAAATATGTCAAAGTAGTGTTAAATCCAATGAAAATTCAAATAAGAAACACAGAAAGTTAAATATAATAACACAAATTGTTTATCCTCTCTAAACAAGAGTGACTGACATTTTTGCATAGAAAGGAAGACATATGAAGGAGGGGTTTTGCCATCCCTACATTAATGCCAGTGGGTTTGAAATGGCCAGTGTACTGAGAAGCTGATGAGAGTGAGGCCAAAATGTGAACTGTGGGAAGAATGTGGTCAGAGTGCTGCTGCATAGGTTGTTGTCCTTGTGCATTACCTCCAGTACTGCTGAACTTAACATTTAAAGTACCTGGTCCTTTTACCCATGAAATACAGAGCCTGCCATTTTATGTCAGGATGCTTTCAAAATGCATTTGGAAAGTTACTTTTTGTATGCATTTCTGCAACTGTTTCTACAGAAGTTTCTCCTATGTCTGAAAACATCAAAGGAAAAAATGCAGTCATGTGTGGTCTTCAAAGAACTCATTTCTGGGAGCCGTGCTCCTGTATCAAGTTCAAAATAATTATTAGTTTTAGGAACCAACCTCTTTCAGAATCTTTATTCATCTTATTGAAGGAGTTTCTAAGAATGTTTTGCAAAATACTTCCAATAATATAAACACCTTCTAAGAACTGATTAAATGCTCTGAGAATTACACAGAAGTAATTCAGAGTACACCAGTTTTTACCTGTATGCCACTGAATCTACTGGCTTATCTCCTTTACTACTTTGAGTTGAATGTAATATGCTGCTGTGTTAAAGTTCATATTTGCAAATTTCTGTGATGTAGAAGGGAACCTGTTATTGACCTAACTTGTCTTCTTTAGGTAATCCCCCTTAACTGGTCACCAGCAAGAAAATTAAAAGACCCGGGGCACATTAGTTTAGTCACTGTCATGTTCATGTACACACTTTTAAAATCTGTAGTTGCATATAGTATAGACACAAACTTTTTGCACTGATAGCTACATTGTTTACTTTGAGTTTCTCAGAAATCTGTACTACATTATCTTTTATAAAACGGAGTGGGTAGGTTCCATACAATTTTAGTGTTATTGATTACTTATATTAAAATGCAGCTACTTTTTCTTTCATTTATTTGGTTGAACCCTTAATTTACATTCACATTATATATCAACTTTTAGTTGTTTGTATAGAGTCAAGAAATTCCAAAAGAAAATATATTTTCTTATTTAATTTCAGACGTCTGTAAGTAGGCCATCTATTTTTTCTGATACTTTTCTTCTGGATTACTATCTCTCTATTAAACCTAGCAGTGGTACAGCTGAAACTAGAGGGATTCCTCCATGCCATTTCCTCGTGAGTGGTATTAACCACTTAGGTGACTAAAATTTTGTGGTGCTTGTTGTTAACATTTGAGTTATAGCCGCACGGCACGCAGCATATGTTAAAAAGGCATGCCAGATGCTACTGTTATTTTGGCAGGATATTCTGTCATATTACTGCTAAGTGAGACTGCTCATTTTCTTGCAGACTCTTTTCAGAGAATGTCCTCCTAAAGAGCTGTGCAACACATGTTTAATCCAGTAGTCCTGGAATTAACTGACTTTTTAAAACTCGTAGTCTTTCTATTTGAAATCCAAAGCTATTTAGTCTTGTTAATCTGTGCAGCATACGTGTAGCCTTTTTCATGTTTGCACTGTTACAACTGCTAGCAGCATTTGCCTTTATTTAAGTACTTTGCTTTGTCAAATTCTTATAATATTAATGTGCATTCTGTTAATATCATACATCCAGCTTCCAAGTTTCATTTGTTGAAAGCTTTGCTTATTCTTTCCGAGGAAATTTTAAATAAAACGTACTTTATTGTTAATCATTCCTCTTTTATGTGTAAGACTACTGCTCTTTTTCAACAGTTTTATATTTCATCTATGATAGTTGTCTATAGGACTTGCAAGTAGTAAAATGCATGGGCAGAAGGCATAAGCTCATAGATAAGTAGTAGGCTAGCAGCCCTTGTGAGCCATTTTAAGCCTAGCCTATTTCCCATTCAAAGTTGGGAATCAAATCCTATACCCAAACCTCTCAACCGTACTGAATTTCTCAGGGTTTTACCACTTTTGAGGTTCAAAAAATGGGGTGCCACGATTCCTGAGTGGCACCCCTTAATTTCCAAATTTCTCTGCTTCTTTTTTTAATTCTTTTCTTTTGGCTGACGTCATCATGTGCAGAGGCGTGCGCTATGCCAGCCCTATGAATTGGCTGCAGGCTCCACTGTACATACGTACGTGTGAGCAATTCAAACTGCAAGAATTAGTGGTTTGCGACCATAAGCGTGGATGTACTTGCATTTTCAAGCTTACATAAGCATGGATGTACTCTCAGCTGGCAAGTGAAGAGCTTCTTCCACGACCGTATATTTCAGCTGCAAGCCAGGGATGGGAAGTTGGCTTAATGGTTAAGATATTTACCTTATAGATACAAGGTGCAGGATTTGATTCTCACATATGGGGAAACTGGCTAGGCTTAAAATGGTCCACAAGGGCAGTTAGCCTAGTGCTAGCCTATGAACTGAAAAAAAGGTAATGTGTGTGTGTGTGTGTGTGTGTGTGTGTGTGTGTGTGTGTGTGTAAAATGTCCCAGTTAAATATACCTGGTGGCTAGAGTAGCAAGAGCCTGAATTCCTTACCCACCACCACTTGTGAAAACTGTCCAGATTTTTCCCTCATATTTTTTGTTCTGTTGCTCATAAAATCTGTGGTTTTCTGGATTTCTGCGGCAAATCAGTAAGGATTGCATTCACTAAATAATGACAGGGATTTGAATTTCAGATTTCATATTCTTCAGAAAAATACATGGTAACGCAAAACCTTTTATTCTAGCAATTTTCTAAGTTTATAAGATCAGTATTTGAAATGTGTCCCTATTTTTGAGGCTGTATTCCCCCATTATTGGCTTTGTCCAGGCTTTTTGTGCTAAGTGGTTGAGAGCTATGGTGAGAACTGAATTCATTAAATGATAGCCATTTAAGTTTCAGTCTTCCTATCTTTCAGGAAATGCATGGCGGTGGCACAACATTTTATTCTCGCAACTTTCCAAGATTATACAAGCAATGTTTAAAATTTGTCCCTGTTTTTTGGGCTTTTGTCCCCCCCCCCCCAAATAAATTTTGGCTTTTTCCAGATTTCTTGTGCTGCAAAGTTGAGAGATACAGTTGAGTATCATGTGGATTTTAGAAGGAGCTGAGACCTTCAGGGAAGAGAAGTTTAGTGCTGCTTATGTCAAGTCTGCTTGCATTGTTAGTAGCATAACAGGTAGAATACTTGCTGTTGATGCAGAAGGCTGTGGGTTCTACCCCCACAGTATGTAGATGCATTGCTGATTCTGTACTGTGTTGTACTTTTAAAGGAGGTGGATGCTGCAGTCCTGAGAATGTCCTCTTTGGCGGTGATAACTAGTAATTATGAACCTGTTATCAGTTTGCATCCATTCCCTATTGCAATATTACTAGCTTATCATTTGTTTTAATGTAAAATAGGCAATTTATTCCTCAAGGGCAACAGGCACTTTATTTGTAGATGAAGTTGTTTGCTAGCTGCAACCTCTTCATTAGTTACAGGTCTCTTTAATGTAGAATTATTTAGATGAATTTTACTTCTGCAGAGATTGTACATATTTATTGATATTGGTGGATTGTTGAAGTTTGAGTAGACTTTTATGATGGAAATGTTCTGAATTGGGCAGTTTTGTCATTATTGGTTCATGCATTTTTTGTTTCATTGTTTACTAGAAAAATGTTCAAAACAATAAATCTAAAACACCCTCTAACAACTGTACTGTATTATACAAGGATTATAATTTAATACAATCAGGAAGGTGTATCTATGATTTGAAAATAACCCTAAGGTAAACTTTATCTGCCACTGGCCAGAGGCATTTTCTTTGAATGTGGGTTTCAGTGCTGTTTCAATGAATGTGAGTTTCAAGGCCAGAGAAGTTTTAATGCTAAGTCTATTTTCATTGTGAGACTACATTGCTTTGTTTAGCAGATGTCTATTAGTGTTTTACTGTAAAATGTAAAATCAAACTTTTAAATGAAATCCAAATCATTGTAGAAGTAAAGCAGTATGCACATTACAGTGTTTATGGTAAATGGGGTGAAATAGCCAAGTAATGGGACATTGGAATGGCTGCAGGGGGGAGGGCTGTGTATGGAGAGACCCCATTCGACCATTATTTTGTGAGTGGGGGAAGAGCAGCAAACTCAAATGGCTATGTCATTGATCAGTAGGCCATGGAGAATTACTTTTGGAGGTCCTAGAAAACTGTAATATTTTTCTGCTAAGATTCGAATATTGGCTACCATTAAATGCCTTAGCTTTACCATAAAACCCACATACTGCAAGTCACCAAAAACAAAATCCTAAGGGTCATCATCTCCTTCCTTTCCAGTGAACATCATTGCTACAAATTAAAACAAAAATAGTTACCATTTACTACAGGGTCTGGGTCTGGGGCCATATTTTGGTTGTCTGTTCTTCAGTTTGCATTTGAAAGTTGATATCCCACAATCCCATTGGAGTGGGCAGGGTTACCTAATTATGTATGCAAATCTTATGTTAATCAGCGTACAGATTTGTACCTATGTTTTATCGGTCTTTGTCAAGATTTTTGATGTTTCCAGGTTGAGAAATATGCCTGTACCTTATGTCTGGGAGGGAAACACCTTACCTATTATGCCAACCCCCAATCCCCTTCTTCTCTGCTGTCTATCAGGTAGGTTTTTGATAAAAAAAAATCTAAGCATTTATCATTTTTTTTGCTTATTCTTGTTTTTCAACAAAAGTACTTCTTACCTAAAAAGAATGCAAAACCCTGGGGTAAAGCAGTTTATTCTTATTCCCAGTCTTGTGCGATCCCAGAGTTAGTATATTTAGAGACATGGGGCATGGTGTGCAGTAGGGTTGCCAACTGAAAAAAATCACTTTTATAACTTTTTTTACTAAAGTCAACAGTTTGTATGTCAGCTCTTCTTTTTCTTTATTTCCTTTTTTGAAGAAGAAGAAGAAGAAGAAGAAAGCAAATTCAATCACCATTACATTTTTTAAATTTATTTCTGCCTGTCTGTCTATCTTACTGTCTGTCTATCCATCTGTTAACTGGATAAACTAAGGCCCAAGTACTTCTTATTAGGAGTGACTGGTATGCACTGCTCTTACTCAGTCATGCAGTTTGCAAATGGAAACAAGGCATCAAACCCGGGACTACATGTTGAAGCTTATTAGCAGCTTGTAGCTTAAATCCTCTGCAGTAAACTGAAAGACTGGCAGATGTTGTTTGGAATATCAAGATTTTTATTTAGGCGGTCTTCAATTTTATCTGAAGAGAAGCAAGATACATGCATTTAGTATATACTGCTTTGATTTATTATTAAAAGAGGTATCTGTCATTTTTCTGCAGAGGAATTTGAGGCTCTATAGTTAGGGGTAGAAGTACGAAAATAAAATGTAAAATGGTTCCCTGTGATGTGAAAACATGGTTACATTTCATAGTGGTAGTGTGAACTGTATTGCAAAAGTTTGTAGTTGTTATAGATGTACACAACATTTATTTATTTTTATTTTGCATTTGTTTACCAGGAAAGTCCAACTGGGCACATGTCCTTTTTCAGTGGAGGCCCGGGGAGAAACATGCTTTCATTTGCCGCTGTTTAATTTGTGGATGATGTGGGTCTGAAGGCATGGTTGCTAGTTTTTGTTGTAATAATACAATCACAGTGTACTGTTGAATAGTGATATGCTAATATAGTTTTGATATCTCTTGGTCTTCAATATAGTTTCTGTCTCATGATTTTTTTTTCTTGATACAGGCAAGAAAGGCGTTCATGATGCTGTTTTTCACCAGCTATCTGTCATCATGGCTTTGCCATATCTTTGCAACTCTGCTGCTCAATGTGGTTATTGTTTTGTTAGCAATATTTGTTCCAGATATTAGGAATGTCTTTGGAATAGTTGGTAAGTTTATGTATTAATAACTTAAATATTCATGTGCATGTGGTAATAAGAGTATGATTTGTCTGATTTGGAAGTACAGTTTTTTTTTTTTTCCATTTAGGTTCTACTACCTCAACGTGTTTAATATTTATATATCCTGGTCTGTTCTACCTCAAAGTTAGCAGAGAAGATTTCCTGTCATACCAGAAGCTTGGTGTAAGTGTGACAGTACCACATGTAGTATTTTACAAATGATTCATTGCCTATTAGATTCCAGAATTTTCACTCCATTTTGGAATTGCTGTTTGAAAAAAAAGTTTGTAATAAATTCGTAAAAGTTATTGAAGTTATTTAAATGTGTTAGAGTTGTCACTGTGGTCTTAAAAAGTGTGTTTTGCTATGCTTTTGATTTTTGCCAGGCTTTATATTTCTGAAAGTTCTTTAAATTTAGGTTGTGTTTTTTATATACTGATAGTTCTGTTAACTATGTTCAGCACTTTCAGTGTGCTTTTTTTGTATTCTCTTGGTATTTTGGCAGGTGTTCTTTCTCTCTCTGCAGCTGTGTTTTTGTTTTAATCTTCCAAATGAATGTCATCACTTCCTAATTATAATGTTTATTTAATTGTTCAGAATTTTCTGTTCAGGGTTGCTTTTTACTTACAAGTCAGACAGCTCAACCTGACTAGTATTCAGGAGTTCCGGTCTAACAGAAGGCCTGATTGTAAACCTTGCCAGTAAAATTCTCTTGCGATTTGATGGACTTGGTTTTTGTTTATTTATTTAAAACATTTGGCCAGAAGACTTGCTGAGTTAACTATAGCTCATTTTCTAAAAGCAGGAGTTTGGGGGAGGGGGTAATCTGTGTAACTGCGCAAACTGTGGTATAATATAAAGTAGTTACCAAGGAAATTGCACACGACTTTCATGATTACATAAAAGGCATCTTGCATTGAAAGGTGACTAATTTTCATTTATCAACTTTATACAATTACTAAATGTTAATAGTTGAAAGACAAAGCAGTGCATAATGGTTAATCAGTGAAGAGAGGATGAAGTAATAATTGTAATAAGGGAAGTTGTAAATGGGAAAGAGAGAGCCTCAGGAGACACGAGGAGGGAAAATGGAAGTTATAGCCAAGATCATCACATTGCAATGTTGTCTTAGAGCAGAAAGAATATTTTTGGGTACATGTGAGACTTAGTAATGTGTGAGAAAGCATGAAAAGGAAAAAAAAAGTTAATTCAGAGATGGTGCCCTCTCTAGTGGTAAACAATATGTGTTTATGTCATTTGGTAAAGAGAAAAGAAGAAAAATCTACATTTAAAAGTTATTTTTATTTGTAATAGTTTACATATATACCTTTTATATTTTTTCGTTAACACTGTTTAATCAACAGCTCCCAGTTTTATATTAGTCATTCAGTTAGGCTGTTGGGACACAAGTGATATAGCGAACAGTACTGCACATCTTAAATTATTTTCCTGATTTATAGAATTAAAAGTACTGCTGAGGAAGTTAGTTTAGAAAAAAAAGTGTCAGTCTGATGCAGCAAGCACCTCCTGTGCTTTCAAATCTATGTATATATGTGTATATATATATATATATATATATATTTAAAGGCGCTCATGACAAGTTGCTATTAGTTATTTTCTGCAGTGTTCTTAGAACATAAAAAAAAATGGTTATAGAATTTGTAGGTGCCTCTGTTTGTTTTAGCTGTAAAAGTCCCAAGTAGTACTGTAGAGTGTTTGTTTCTGGGTGTTGTTCTTTCAACGCCTTATGTACTACTAAGAACTAATAGGCGACTACTTACAATTATGGTGTGGCAGACTTAACACTCTTGCTCATGATATAAGCTATTTTTCCCTACAATTTCTTGTTGATCCTATTTCAGAGAAACAGTTTGGTGTTTGACCAGTGCTTTCACGTGTGCTACGAAGTGCGACAATAATAGTCTAGTTACACTACTTCACTCTGTAGCAGAATGTAAATGCACTCATGCTCTTAACATAAATATGCAAATTGCAGTGCATGCAGTAAGCAGAGAAGTCTGTGCTTGGGTAAAATAGTACGAGCACTCTTCATTAAATGCAGCACTTTACAGTTTTAAGTATTTGTATTTTTTTTCTTTTACTGCAATGTAAGTCTAGTATTTACTTTATTATGTAGACTACTTAGGATATGCACTTCTTGTGTATTTGTTCATTTTTGTAACTATGTTGTGATTGAAAAAGAGCCCCACTTGCTGTCCTGTCCTATTCTATGTAAACACAGATATCTTTAGTATTACCTGGTGCACACTGCTTCAATGACAGAAATAAGCTTTAAATCATTTCTGTCTGTAACTCTGTGCTCTGTGGGGTTGTGATTTCAAAACTGAGATGAATTTTAATGTGTAAAAGAATGAAAAATAATATAAATAGTAATGTCTCATACAAGACAAAAAGACATGTAAAATTAGAAAATAATTTTTATCAAAGCAGTCCCTTAATCTGTAAAAACAGAATGAACTCTCTGTTCCAGTATTCTGCACCAGATATTTGGAGAAGTTATCTTCTTTTAGAAGGGGTCAGTGTAACAGTAAATCATAACATTTGGGACAGCTTTTTCTGTAGTAGTAACTTTAGGATGTTTAATAAAGAAACACAAACAGTTTTAAGAGCGTCATGCGACAGTAGTTCTGATACAAAAAAGTGTGAGCTAAGTTAAAGGTAAATACAAATCAATTTGTTTAATTCCTCGAATGAATGACTGTTGTCTTTGCAAAACAAAGTGTTGATTAGCTTTTGCTACCTTAAACAACTGTGGTTTCTTTTTCTCCACAGGCACTTGCATTGTTTTTACTTGGTCTTTGCATTGGCATTCTCAGTCTAACACTAGTATTGATTACTTTAATCAACAACAAATGAGATACTCTACACATGAGCTGTAATTAACTACAGATGGTCAACATTGGAGCCCAGCGACTTTTGATGCTCCTGCGTGAAGGAGAACATCAACATGCCTCATGAACTAATTCATATAAGTTTCTCTATAATCAACAAATATGTGACAAAAATGAAAAGTTAAGTTCAGTGTTTACAGAACGGGGTCATCCTTAATAAACTGTACGTATCACCTTTCATTTGAACGTTCTCTCATGTTTTTAAGCCCACCTTGAAGAGCACCGTTTTAGCTGAGGAAAACATCTTCAAAATGAAATCTGAA